>NW_028135712.1:0-260000 GCF_964662115.1 Mustela nivalis | reverse complement strand
GGTCCTGGGATTGAGCCCTGCATTGGACTCTCTGCTCAGCGGGGAGCCTGCTTTCTCCTCTCTCTATCCCCCTGCCTCTCTGCCTACTTGTGATCTCTGCCTGTCAAATAAATAAATAAAATTTTAAAAAAAGAGTTATCACTACATATGTTACACTTAAAAAAGTTAGGGGCACCTGGGTGGCTCAGTTGATTAATTGTTTGCTCAGCAGTTTTGGCTTAGGTCATGGTCTCAGGGTCATGGAATCGGGCCCCACGTTGGGCTCTGTGCTCAGGAAGGAACCTGCTTGAGATTCTCTCTCTCCCTCTACGCCTGTACCAATCTCTCACAATCTCTCTCTAACATACATAAATCAAACTTCTTTAAAAAAAAAAGATAACAAGACAATACTATGAGCAGTTTTATTCAACAGATTCAACAATGTAGACGAAAATGGAAAGATGTCTTGAAAAATATACCTTAGTGGCACCCACGTGGCCCAGTGGGTTAATCCTCTGACTTCGGCTTTGGTCATGATTTCAGGGTCCTGGGATTGAGCCCAGATTGGGCTCCCTGCTTCCCCCTCCTCCTCTGCCTGCCTGTCGACTTGTGATCTCTCTCTCTCTCTGTATCAAAGAAGTAAAATCTTTAAAAAATATATATAACACCACAAAATAAAACAAAAATCTGAATGATTCTATATCTATTATAATAATTGAAATAATTATTAACAACTTTACCAGAAAGAAAGTCCTAGATCCAAGTAGTTTTACTGGCAAATCCTATCAAACATTTATGGAAGAAATAACACCAAAATTACAAAAACCCTTTCAGACAGTAAAGGAGCAAGTAACACTGGGTGTTATGAGGTTTTAAGCCTTTGCCAATGTGAAAAGTGAAATCACTTTAATCTTATTTGTCCTTTCATTACTAATAAGATTGGATTTTTTTTCAAGATTTTTGTTTGTTTTCAGAGAGAGACAGTGAGAGTGGGAACATAAGCAGGGACGGTGGGAAAGGAAGAAGCAGGCTTCCCACTGAGCAGGGAGCCTGATGTGGGGTGTGATCTGAGCCATGACCTGAGCCAAAGGGAGATGCTTAACAACTGAACCACCCAGGTGCCCCAAAATGTTTCTTTTTTTAAAAGAAAATGTATTTATTTGAGAGAGAGAGAGATACCACAAGTAGGCAGAGGGCCTGGCAGAGAGAGAGCAGGGGAAGCAGGCTCCCTGTTGAGCAAAGAGCCTGATGTGGGTCTCGATCCCAGGACTCTGAGATCATGACCCAAGCTGAAGGCAGAGGCTTAACCCCCTGAGCCATCCAGTTGCCCCAGATTGAAGTTTTCTGTATATTTGCTGTCCTTTTCCCATTTTAAAATCTTTGAGAGAGGGCGAGAGAACAAGGGAGAGAGAACACAAGTTTGGAGGGGAAGGCAGAGGAAGAGAAAGAGTCAGAGAAGAGATAATCTCAAGCAGGCTCCCCACTGCATGGGGAGCCTGGCACTGACATGGGGCTCAGTCTGACAACTTAAAGTTCATGAACTGAGCCAAAATACATCAAGGGTTGGACCCCTAACTGAGTGAGACTGAGCAGAGTGTGGTGTGCTCATTATGAAAGTACAAGTCCTCAGTTCACAGTCCCTCTACCTCCACGCTATGGTCTAAAATACCTGCTTGTCATTAGAGCACTTTTGACCTAAGGTATCATTCAAAGACTGCAACTGTGGGAGAGACGGATCATTAATCCAGTCACTCCTCATTTACTAGATTTTCAGTAGTGCACTAAGGCACAAGGAGACAAGGTAGTTCGGTTTTGATTGAGAAAGGAGACAGGTCGTGAAAAACCAGAATATAAAAACCATAAAACTCAGTCCTGAAGGAGGCCCCATGCGGCCTGATAAGTGGAGTTAAAGAAGCAAAACAAGCCCTCTGGCAAAATATTTCATTACAGACCAGGGCCTGTACAATATTTGTCTGGGGGATAATCTGTTCAGGGAACCAGAAATGTAATAAGACAAAGAAAAGTGCAGGATTATAATTCTTGGAGAGACTGAGAGTGTGTGGCTGGAAGTAATTTGGAATATTGTCTAAGAAACCCATAAAGGACACAGGAGTCAAAGGAGGAAGTTGCTAACCACCTACCTGAGCAAAGTAGATCAGACCAACTGCAGGGCTTTGCTTCTGACTGAGAGGGGGATGCGAGTTTTGGGCCAGAGGTGCTTTGCTTGGCACTCTAGGGATGAGGCTGCACACTGTCACCTCTTTCTTTTTAATCCTTCCCCACTCAGCAAGCAGCTCTTTCTCCAAACAGATGTTGAACAAGTGTCTAAAGGATGTTGGTTAAATTTTCGTTATGAAGCATATTGGGGTCCCTGAAGGGCTGCCCATCTCAGTCTCACCCTGGCTGCAAGAATGTGGAGAGAAGAGAAGTGGAGAGATGCCGCACTTTTCCTGGTACTCACTTGAATCCTCAAACTCTCCAGCTTGTTCACTCCTCCCTTCCTGACAAAACAAAGAGAAAAAGAAGAAAAGGGTAAAAGTCGGAGGATGTATTCGGTTATAAAACACCAGAACTCCTTTCCCCTGCCTATAATGTAAAGGTGATAGAGCTCCGACATCTCCTATCCCCCATTCCAAAATTGGAGAAGCTCTGAAAAATAAAACTGTTTCTCATATTTCATTTGATGCAAAACCTGACCTATCAGGAAGTGAAACTCTGTGTAGTCTTTATCCTAATCAGTAGACATATTCATATATTTCAATGCAGAAATATTTACTGGTATGATTTCAAGATGCAGCTCCATGGTTTTATGTACCATATCACCT
Source organism: Mustela nivalis (assembly GCF_964662115.1). Classification (NCBI taxonomy): domain Eukaryota; kingdom Metazoa; phylum Chordata; class Mammalia; order Carnivora; family Mustelidae; genus Mustela; species Mustela nivalis. The sequence goes on along the minus strand of NW_028135712.1, from coordinate 257,196 downwards.
TTATAAAAGCTGAGAAACAATGAAATCTATAACACGTTAGCCCTATAGTTTTCAGGTAAGAAATAATATTGAAAGATATTTCAGAAACGATAAGTGAGAGAATGTTCACAAAGCACCCAGAACGTGCCTGACACCCAAGAAACAGGAATTCAGTTTCCTTCTGCCCATGTTTGGCTTATTTGGAGAAGGAGCTCTTCTTCAGAAATTAGCTTCAGGCTGGATAATGGGGATCAGATATTACCAATGAGGTACAGAGTGAAAATATTTGCAACTTCTACAACAGAGATCTAATATATATCTAACATATCCAGAACTCTCAAAGAAGAAAAAGACCAAACTTGGTAGGAAAATAGGAAAAAAAAATGAATAGATAGTTTATAGGAAGTGATAAGCAAATGTTCCTTAAACATTAAAAAAAAAAAAAAAAAGCCCACAGAGGGTTACAAGAGGGAAGGGATGGGGTGAAAGGGTAATTGGGTGATCGGTCTTGAGGAGGGCAGGTGTGGTGATAAACACTGGGTGTTACATTCAACTAATTAATCTTTGAACACTGCATCAGAAACTAATGATGTAGTATATGTTGGTTAATGGGACATAATAACAATAATGATGATAATAATAATAATAAATAAGCCACCCTTGGAAGACTTCTTGTTTTCTGCTCCCTTCAACCAAGGTCCCTGTTCCCTCTTCTGGGTGCTCTCTCCTTCCGTTCCAATCTCCTGTCCGAGAACCACGAGGTGAACAATGTAGAAAGCAAAGCAGGACCAAACTGCAACAACAAGCAATTACACAACCAGAGTAGGAGGTCCCAGCCCTCTCTCAGCAACTCAATGCAGTCTACAGAGCATCCACGAAATACAGGTCTTGACGGCAAACCATCTGAATCCCACAGCTGTCTCCATACATCTGTCCACATCCACATCCACTGCGGAGGACACATTGATTTTAGGCACAGAGACCATTACAAAAATGCTCCCGATTTACTTTGGCCATAAGGGTAATTTCACTCTGTTTCAGAGGCATGAAATCACACAGAACATGTTGTGGTAACATAATGTGCTAGAAATCACTGATATAAAACTAACCAGAAATTCCCATATGTTTAGACAGAGAGAAGTACCTCTAACAATGATATAGGAGTAAAGAAATAGAAAAAAAAGAGCTACATTGGAACTGAATGATATGAGCATGATACAATTGTAATCAAATATGTCTTTGGCTGAGAATATCCTGGAAATGTGGTGAGAATAAAATTATGCCTAATAGACTGAACCCTATAAATCCTATGTGATGAAGGAGAACACAGACCCATCCTGACATAGGCCTCCTGTCATTTGCTACCAATATCCCACGTCCCTCCAACCCTGCACAGTACCCCAGATGGACTGGCACCATGTGGTGGCCCCAAGTGGCTCCAGAAAGGATGCCAAGCTGTCCTCTGACTCAGGAAGTTGGATGCAGTCCTGTAGACATGCTCTGACCAGTAAGATGTGCGAGGCAGTGAGACGTGCCCTCTCGAAAAGAACACCTGGGACTGAGTCTGGCTCCTGCTCTGTCCATCTCATATAGCACCTGGCAATTAACTATGGTGGGTGCTCTTTTATCCTGGCCCCATGAAGACCGTTTGGACATGTGGCAGGTGCTAGAAACATACTTCCCTAATAGAAGCTGCTAAGGCACAGGGTTACAGGTTACTCACAGTAACATCTGGCCCTTCCTAACTGGCACACATCCTCCAGGCTTCTCTCTGTGAGGCAGCACAGCCTTAAAGGCAAACCATGAACTCTCTTGTCTGAGACATAGGGTTTGACTTCCATCTCTGTCCATGTCTTTATTCCAACCTCAGGCAATTTACTGTGAGTCTCTGAGCCTCCATTTCTACTCTATAAGGTGGTTGGTTATACCATCTCAGGTTTGGGGGGATTAAGGAAATAATAATACATGTAAAGTTTGAGTCAGCAACTGGCACAGACAGCAAATGCTCAATAAATTTTTGCTGTATACCTTTATGTCTCAATTGTAAACATTCTGAAAGCTCAGAAATGTGACAAAAGAAGGACTTGTTCAATTTTTGGCTTGTGCATCCTTTTGATCTGTGTTTTTCAACAAACAGTGTAATATTTACATTCATTGACAGTATTTTTCCTCTTAACAAGGTACTCTGCTCTTTTTAAGTTACAAATTATAGCTTGCTTCAGCTTTTTAAATTATTTAATGTTAAATATTGCCAATAATTTAATCGTTTTTCTATTGTGGGGCATTTTCATGGGCTGCACACGGCATCAAAAACAAATGAAGTAGATTAAAGCATATGATGTATTACAGGCTAGAATGAACACTTTGTTTACTTTTGTTTGTCATGTATCTATATATGTCTACATATATGTATATATGTATACAATTTAAGATGTACTCCCAGAGACTCTAAGATGGTGGAGAAATAGGAGACCTTCATTTCATCTGGTCACAGGAATTCAGTTAGACAGTTATCAAATCATTCTGAACGCCTGTGAACTCACCCAGAGATGTAAGAAAAGAGTAGCTGCAACTCTACAAATATAAAAGCGACCTCTTTCTACAAGATAGGACATGTGGAGAAGTGAATTCGCATTGATATATGGGAAGATAAACTGCAGGGAGGTACCAGAAAATGATATAGTAGAGGACTGCAAAGTAAGGACTTTTAGAAGTTTGCTCTGATGAGGGTCATTCCTGCTTGAACGGTGCCCAGGTGGTGAAGCAGGGCAGAATCCTAGGTAGGACAGTGTCATCTCAAGATGCCCAAGGTCACAGAAATAACAGAGTTGCCAAGTGTGGCAGAGCTCCCAGGCATTGAAGCGGGGACTCTTGCTGGAATCATCAAGCCCCAGTGTGGACTCTCAGCTCCAGGCTGCCAGAAGCCATGGGACCCAGCAACAGCACACAGTACCAGCAGAGACCCAGCAACAGCACACAGTGCCAGCAGGGACCCAGCAACAGCACACAGGCAACATCCCCTCTCCTCCCAGAAGGAGCGGCCTGGGTGTGCCCTGCAGGAGTCTCTAGGGTTTGGAGACTCAAACAGGGTTCCGCCCTGAGATACAAATGCTAGTCATAGGCTGGGTTAGCACTCAGAGCAGACAGATACCAGGGAGCCAGGAACGATTCACTGCTTTTCCCTGAGGGTGCACTGAGGAATGGGGCCTCAGACTCTTGGATCCCGGCCTGGACTTTGCGAGGCTGCTTTTTCATTCTCCTCCTCTAAGGAGGCACAGAGAACCTTCAGGGAACAAAAGCCGGAGCAAACTGGAGTAGATTACTGAGCTTGACACCTAGGCAAGTGCAGTGCAATTCTGCCCTGGGGCAAAAATGCCACAGAATCAAGGCAACAGGCTCCTTACCCAGAGGATCAGCAAGAACACACCACCAAGTTTACTGATCACTGAGAATGCCCAAACCCCAGTGCTAGGGGAATATAGCATATAGAATTCATGGGGTTTTTTTCCCCTTGGCTTTAAAAATAAAAATATTTTTCATTGTGTTGTTAGTCACCATCAAATATATCATTAGTTTTTGAGGCAGTGTTCCAAGATTCATTGTTTATGTACAACAGCCAGTGCTCCGTGCAATACATGCCCTCCTTAATACCTACCACCAGATTCACGCATCCCCCCCACGCCCTCCCCTCCAAATCCCTCAGTTTGTTTCTCAGTCTCTCATGGTTCAGCTCCCCCTCTGATTTCCCCCAATTCACTTTTCCTTTTCTCTGCTGATGTCTTCCATGTTATTCCTTATGTTCCACAAGTAATTGAAACCATATGATAATTGACTTTCTCTGCTTGACTTAGTTCATTCAGCATAATCTCCTCCAGTCCCATCCACACTGATCCAAAAGATGAGTATTCATCATTTCTGATGGCTGAGTAATATTCCATTGTATATTATGGACCACATCTTCTTTATCCATTCACAGTTTTGTCTTTCAGTTTTAATTTTTTGGTCTCTCTTCTTGTCAACCAATTTATTTTATCCACAGTTCTTTAATCTTAACTTTCACTTTCGTACTTAACTTTCTATCCTTCCATTATATTTAATTTTCTTTTTGTAAATATTTAAGTTTCTCTTTCTTTATAAGTTTGGGGTGCAGTTTTTTCTAACAGACCAAAATACACCTAAAATCTATTGTAGTATTCTCTTTGCTTTAACTGCCTAATCATACTCTCTTTTCTTCCTCTCCCTCTTTCTCTTCCACTTCTTGTTTTTGTATGTTAAGTTTTTTAGTTGTTTTTGTTTTGTTCTGTTTACTTCAAGTCTTTTTAAATTTTCATCTTCATGGATACATTCTATCCTTTCTGTATATTTAATTTTATTTTTGTGTATATACATGTGAACATATATATAAAATATATATATATATATATATATATATATGTATACATATATATGTTATAAGATTATATATATATGGAAGTCTGTAAATTTGTAAAATATAGAAGTGCCAGCAGGGACCATATTATTTCATATGTATTATATAATACTGTATATTGTATGTATTATTTATATATATTTCATATGTATATTTATGGAAGATTTTCCTTCTATACAATATTGAGGTGGAGCTTTTTCTAACAAACCAAAAGATACACTCAGGATATGTAGCGTATTGCTCTGTTTTCCCTACATGTCCCATGATATTCTCTCTGTTCTTTTTACCTGGCTGAGTAACTTCCCTTTTTTTTTTTTTTCTTTTTTTTGGTTTTTGACTTTTAGGTTTCATTTATAGGTGGGTATTATAGAGGGCACAGATTGCATGGAGCACTGGGTGTGGTGAAAAAATAATGATACTGTTATGCTGAAAATAAGTAAATGAAAAAAAATTGAAAAATAAAAAGACCTCATGTGAGACAGGAATCCATCAGAATCCTAGAGGAGAACATAGGCAGTAATCTCTTCGATATCAGCCACAGGAACTACTTTCAACATATGTCTGCAAAGGCAAAGGAAACAAATGTAAAGATGAACTTTTGGGACTTCATCAAAATCAAAAGCTCCTGCACAGAAGAGAATATGGAGCTTGAAATCATATATGGAAAGTCTTGGGGGATAAATAAAAGTCACACAAACACACAAAAAAATATAATGGCACTAACTTCCTATCTTTTCATAGTTACTCTGAATGTAAATGAAATAAATGGACAATCAAAAGGAACAGGGTATAGGATTGGATGAAAAGGCCAAGACCCATCCATAATGTTATTTAAAGAGAATCAGTTTAGACCTAAAGATACCCCCAGACAGGAAGTGAGGGTTTTGGAAAAATATTTATCATGCTAATGGACATCAAAAGAAAATTGGCATAGCAACCCTTATCAGACAAATTAGATTTTATGGGCACCTGGGTGGCTCAGTGGGTTAAAACCTTTGCCTTCGGCTCAGGTCATGATCCCAGGGTCCTGCGCTCGAGCCCCACATTGGGCTCTCTGCTCAGCAGTGAGCCTGCTTCCCTCTCTCTCTCTCCTGCCTCTCTGTCTTCTTGTGATCTCTGTCAAATAAATAAATAAAATCTTTTTAAAAAATTAGATTTTAAACCAAAGACTGTCATAAGAGATGAAGAAGGCTACTATATCATATTAAAGGCTCTATCAAACAAGAAGATCTAATAATGATAAATATTTGTGTTGCTAACACAGGAGCAGCCAATTATATAAGCAAAATATAACGAAATTAAAGAAACACAGCAACAATAATACAATAGTAGTAGGGGACTTGAACACCCCACTTACAGGAATGGACCTATCATTTAAGCAGAAAATCAACCAGGAAACAAGTGTTTTGAATGACACAGGGCACCAAGTGGACTTCACATATATATTCAGAACATTCCATCCTCAAGCAAAAAAAAAAGACATTTTTCTTGAGTACACATAGAACATTCTCCTCAATAGATTACATACTGGGTCACAATCACATTTCAACCAGTACCAAAGACTGGTATTATTCCTCACGTATCCTTAGACCCCAGTGCTGTGTGAATTTTTAACTTAATCATGAAAGGAACTCACATATATGGAAAGAACTCACATACATGGAGGCTAAAGAGCTTCCTACTAAAGAATGAATGGGTCAACCAGGAAATTAAACAAGAACTGAAAAAAATCATGTAAACAAATGAAAATAAAAAAAAAAAGAAAACAATGGTTTAAAACGTTTGGGATGCAGCAACGGTGGGCCTGAGAGGGAAGCATATAGTAATACAAGGCTTTCACAAGAAACTAGAAGAGTCTCAAATAAACAACCTATCCTTACACCCAAAGGAGCTGGAAGAAGAACAGCAAAGAAGCCTAAACATGGCAGATGAAAAGAACTAATAAAAATCAGAGCATAAGACAATGAAGTAGAAATCAAAGAATGGTAGAACAGATAAATGAAACAAGGAGCTAGTTGCGTGAAATAATCCATAAGATTGATAAACCCCTGCCAGACTTATCAAAAACAGAAAAGAAAGGAACTAAATAAATATAATAATGAATTGTATTTGACCAACAACAAAGAAATACAAACACTGAAGAAACACAATTATAAGAACATATAATGAGCAGTTCTACGTCAACAATTAGGCAATCTGGAAGAAATGGTGGCATTCCTAGAGTTGTCTAAACTACCAAAACTGAAATGGGAAAAAATAGAAAACCTGAACACATAACCAGCCAGGAAGTTGAATCAATAATCACAAATCTCCCAACAACAAGAGTCCAGCACCTGATGACTTCACAGAGGAATTCTACCTCAAAAGGAACTCTACCAAACATTTAATGAAAAACTTACACCTATTCTTCTGACACTGCTTCAAAAAACAGAAATGGGAGGAACACTTTCAAACTCTTTCTGTGAAGCCAGCATTACCTGCTCCCCAAAACAAAGACCCCAGCAAGAAGGAGAATTACAGGCCAGTATCCTGATGAACATGGATGCAAAAATTGTCACCAAAATACTAGCCAATAGGATCCAACAGTCCATTAAAAGGATTATTCACCGCAACCAAGTGGTATTTATTCCTGAGTTGCAAGGGTGGCTCAATATCTGAATATCAATCAATACGATATACTCCATAAATAAAAGAAAGGACAAGAACCATATGATCCACTCATAGATGCAAAAAAAAAAAAGCACTGACAGGTATAGCAATTTTTCTTGATTAAAAGTCTTTACAGAGTAGGGCTAGAAGGAACATACCTTAATATCATAAAAGTCAAATAAGAAAAGACTAGTGAATATCATTCTCAGTGGGGAAAACCTGAGAGCATTTCCCCTAAGGACAGGAATATAACAGGGATGTCTACTATCACCACAGCTATTCAACACAGTACTAAAAGTCCTAGCCTCAGCAATCAGATAAAGAAGCAATGAAAGGCATCTGAATCAGCAAAGACATAGTCAAACTCTCACTCTGCAGATCACAAGGTACTCTATGTGGAAAACCCAAAAGACTTCACTCCAATATTCTAGAACTCATGCAGAAATTCAGCAATATGGTAGGATATAAAATCAATGCACAGTAATCAGCAGCACTTCTATATCATGTGAGAGAAGAACGGAGAAATTAAGGAGTCGATCCCCTTTACAATTGCACTCAAAATTGTAATATACCTAGGAATAAACCTAACCAAAGAGGCATAGGATTTGTCCTCTGAAAACTATGGAACACTCACAAAAGAAATTGAGGAAGACACAAATAAGTGGAAAAACATTTCATACTCATGGGTTACAAGAATGAATGCTGTTCAAATGTCTATGCTGCCTACAGCAATCTATATATTCAACGCAATCTCTATGAAAATACCATCAACTCTTCACAGAGCTGGAAGAAATAATCCTAAAATATGTACAGAGCCACAAAAGACCCTGAAAATCCAAAGGAATGTTGAAAAATAAAACCAAAGGTGGTGGCATTATAATTCCTGACTTTAAGCTCTATTACAAAGCTGTAGTCATCAAGACAGTATGGTACTGGCAAAAAAACAGACACACAGAGCAATGGAACAGAACAGAGAGTCCAGAAATGGACCCTTACCTCTATGGTCAACCAATCTTTGACAAGGCAGGAAAGAATAGTCAATGGAAAAAATGCAGTCTCTTCAACAAATGGTGTTGGAAAAATTGGACAGCCACATGCAGGAGAATGCAAGGTGGACCATTTCCTTACACTATACTCAAAATGGATGAAAGACCTAAATGTAAGACAGGAATCTAGAGGAGAACACAGACAGGAACCTCTATGACCTCAGCCACAACAACTTCTTGCTAGACATATCTCCAAAGGCAAGGGAAACAAAGGCAAAAATGAAGTACTGGGAATTCATCAAAATAAAAAGCTTTTGCACAACACAAGAAACAGTGGACCATACCAAACAACTGACAGAATGGGAGAAGACTATTGGAAATGACCTATCAGATAAAGATCTGGTGTCCCAGATCTATAAAGAATTTCTAAAACTCAACACTCAAGGGACAAATAATATAGTCAAGAAATGGGGAGAAGACATGAACAGACACTTCTCCTAAGAAGACATACAAATGGCCAACAGGTACATGAAAAAATGTTCCACATCACTCAGCATCAGGGAAATAGAATTCAAATGCACAATTAAATAAAAGAAAAAAAGCACAATGAAATACCACCTCACACCAGCCAGAGTGCCTAAAATAAACAAGTCAGGACATAACAGATGTTGGTGAGGATGCAGAGAAAGAGGAATCCTCTTAGAGTGTTGGTGGAATGCAAGCTGGTACAGGCACTCTAGAAAACAGTATGGATATTCCTCAAATAATTGCAAATAGAGCTCCCCTACGACCCACCAATCACAGTACTGGCTATTTACCCTCAAGATACAAAATGTAATGATCTGAAGGGGCACATGCACCCAAATGTTTACAGCAGCAATGTCCACAATAACCAAACTGGGAAGAGCCCAGATGTCTTCCAATCCATTCCAGTCTTCCTATCCATTCCAAAAGATGAATGGATAAAGATTATATAATGTGTGTTTGTGTGTGTGTGTACACATACACACATACACACAATGGAATGCCACTCAAGCATCAAAAACTGAAATCTTGCCATCTGCAATGACACTGGAACTATGACAATAAAACTAGAAAGTATTACTGTAAACAAAATAAATCAGAGGAAGACAATGATCATATGATATCATACTATCATATAGTGAAAATATGTGGAATTTAAGGCACAAAACAGAGCATCATAGGGGAAGAGAGGGAAAAATAAAACCAGACGAAAGCAGTGAGGTGCACAAACCAGAAGTACTCTTAATCATAGGAAAGGAACTGAGAGCCTCTAGAGAGGAGGATGGTGGAGGGATACAGTAACTGGGTGATGGGCATTAAGGGGTGCATGTGACGTAATGAGCTTTGTGTTTGATAAAAGACTGATATCACTGACCTCTACCTCTGAAACCTGTAATATATACTAACTAACTGGAATTAAATTAAAGAACTAAAAACAAAAACAATGTACTGCCTACTATGACTAATGTTTTGAAAAGCATGTTAGCAGTTCTTGATTTGAATTTCTTTTTCAAATTTTGAAAGATGACATAAAGCCTTCAGGGGCACCTCAGTGACTCAGTTTTTTAAGCACCCAACTCTTGATTTTGGCTCAAGTCATTATCTTAGGATCATGACATCAAGCCCTGAGATAGGGCCCAGGCTCAACAGAGTATCTTAAGTGAGCCTCTCTCTCCCCTATCCTCTCTCTCTCCCCTGCCCCATTTCTCTCAAAGACAAATAAATCTTAAAAAAAAGATTACATATAAACTTCTCATAAAAAGATTACATTACATACATTACATACATATATTTCTAGACACTGGTCTGACGTTTTTTCCTGTAGGTTGACATGCCAGCCATAGATTTCCATTGGTTTTCCACCACAGGAAAGAAACTTTCGCTCTTTTGAGATGATATGCTACTATACAGAGAAAACACTAAAGACTCTACCAAGTAACTACTAGAGTGATTAATGAATTCAGTGAAGTTTCAGGATATAAAGCTAATACACAGAGATCTTTTGCATTTTTATACACTCCTAAGGTAAGTCAAGAAAGAGAAATTAAGAAAACAATCCTGTTTACAATTACTGCAGAACGTTTAAAACACCTAGCAATAAACTTAACCAAGGAGGTGAAGCACCTGTACTCTGAAAGCTATCCAACACTGGTGAAAGAAATGGAAGATGGCAGAAACAAATTCATGAGCAAATGCCATGTTCCGCAATTGGGACAACAAAGATTAAAATGTCCATACCACCTAAAAGAACCCACGGTTTAATGCAATCCTACCAAAATATCAACACCAGTTTTCACTCAACCAGAACAAAGAATCCAACAGAACAGAAAAGACCCTGAGTGGCCAAAGCTATCTTGAAAAAGAAGAACAACACTGGAAGTACCAAAATTCCAGATTTGAAGGTATACTACAATGCTGTAGTAATCAAAACAATAAGGCCTGGTACAAAAATGAACACACACATCAATGAACACAACAGACAGTCCAGAAATAACCCCATTCTTATATGGTCAATTCACCCATGACAAAGGAGATCAGAAATGCACAATGGGGAAAAGATCTGTCTCTTCAGCGAATGATATGGAAAGAGGACAGCCACCCATAAACAATGAAATTGCACTGCTTCCTTACAGTATGCCTAAGAAAGACTCAAAAGAGATTAAAGACTTACATGTGAGACCTGACGCCAGTGGCAGTATCATAGCCAATGAGGTTTATCCGAGGCTCGATTATTGCTAATTGAAAATTCCTAAAAGAATATAGGCTGTGATGTCTTTAATATTGACCAGACATGCCCAGGAATTGGGCCCAGACAAGGAGAAACAATGTTGCAAATCTAATGACATAAAAATTAAATAATGATAAAAAATATAATAAAAATATTTTAAATATTTAGATATTTATTAAATATTAATAAATATTAAATATCAATTATTTTTAATAGTTAAATATTATTAAATGTATATTTAAATATTTATTAAATATTAAATAAATAAAATCAACAAAATGATAAAAAAGAGGGAATTCAGGCTTGGAGCAAAGAACAATCTGGCCCTGCCCCACATTCTATAATTCCCATTCCTGACAACTGTACCAGCATTAAAAGATTGGTCTGCTGACAACTTGAGAGAGTTCATGAACCAGTATTGTCAGGGAAATGTTACAAGACCTTTTGCAAAGACTGCAAGAAGGGCATACCTTGCTTGTCCCACTTGCCCAACATACAATCTTGGGAAACAAACCCATACCTCCCCTAGGCATTTTAAACCACTCAATGAACCATCTGACATTTGGCAACTGAATTTCATGCAATTTCCTCACTTCATGGATAGAAGTAAGTGTTAGTTAATGTGCCTATGTCTTCTCACTAGACAAACGCTTTCCCTTGGAGAAAGGCCAATGACTCTTTTGCGGCTAAAATCCTGTTAGAAAAAAATTACCCTTCCCAGCGAAGCCCTCTTGAAGTATACACAGTGACCAGAAAACCCACTTTACCCTGCAGGCGTTTCACCAGTTTGCAATGTTTTGCTAGTTTTAGAAAAATTTCATTGTATGTTACTGTCCTCTGTCTTCAAAGTTAGTCTCACAAAATGAACACACTACTGGGGACTCCATTGGCAAAATCTATGGAGACTTTCCAGCTTCCTGGGTCAAAGGGATTGCTGTCACTCCTAAATCTCAAGTCCACCCCTTTGTGGAAATAGGTCTCTTCCCCTGGGAGATAGTCACTGGATTTGATTTGAATTCGATGTGCATTTGACCACTGCCTCTCTGGACCCACAGTTGGGAAAAGGGGATGTATTTCTAGAAAGCAAAGATCGAATTGCCTCTATTCAACCTAACCACACGGCAGTAGATCAGACTTTTTCATAGTGCACTCCCAGGGAACACTTACCTTGACTGCCACACCTTGCAACCTGGAGATTCTGTTGGGAAAAATCACAAAGATTCTCTCCAACATCCCCCGAGAAGCCTCTCTCCAATACTGCTAATAAAACCTTGCACTCCCGAGGGGAGGAGTCAAGATGGCGGAGAAGTAGCAAGCTGAGACTGCTTCAGCTAGCCGGAGATCAGCTAGATAGCTTATCTAAAGATTGCAAACACCTGAAAATCCATCGGCAGACCGAAGAGAAGAAGAACAGCAATTCTGGAAACAGAAAAACAACCACTTTCTGAAAGGTAGGACCGGTGGAGAAGTGAATCCAAAGCGACGGGAATATAGACCCCGGGGGGAGGGGCCGGCTCCCGGCAAGCGGCGGAGCAACCGCGCACAAAATCAGGACTTTTAAAAGTCTGTTCCGCTGAGGGACATCGCTCCAGAGGCTAAACCGGGGCGAAGCCCACGCGGGGTCAGCGTGGCCTCAGGTCCCGCAGGGTCACAGAAGGATCGGGGGTGTCTGAGTGTCGCAGAGCTTGCGGGTATTGGAACGGGAAAGCCGGCTGCAGAGACAGAGCCGACAGTAAGCTCGCAGCTCGGTGTTACCTTGAACCGATCGCAGGCTCGGTGAGCTCGGAGCGCGGCCGGAGGTCAGGCAGACGGGAATAACTGGGCGCTGTTCTCTGAGGGCGCACTGAGGAGTGGGGCCCTGGGCTCTCGGCTCCTCCGGGCCGGAGACCAGGAGGCCGCCATTTGTGTTCCCATCCTCCAGAACTCTACGGAAAGTGCTCAGGGAACAAAAGCTCCTGAAAGCAAACCCGAGCGGATTACTCACCCCGGCCCCGGGTAAGGGAGGTGTAATTCCGCCTGGAGCAAAGACACTTGAGAATCACTACAACAGGCCCCTCCCCCAGAAGATCAACAAGAAATCCAGCCGAGACCAAGTTCACCTACCAAGGAGTGCGGTTTCAATACCAAGGAGAGCAGCAGAATTCCAGAGGAGGAGAAAGCCAAGCACGGAACTCATGGCTTTTTTCCTGTGATTTTTTTTTAGTCTTGCAGTTAATTTAATTTTTTCTTTTTCATTTTTTTTTTCTTTTTCTTCTCGCCTTCGGGTAAAATTTTTTTTTTAACTGTTACCTTTTTCTTTTTTAATGATTTTTTACTAGTTTATCTAATATATATATTTTTTCTTTTTTACATTTTTCTCAGGTGTTTTCTTTTTTTAAAAAAATTTTTTTTCTTTTCTTTTTTTTTCTTTCTTTCTTTTTGAACCTCTTTTTATCCCCTTTCTCCCCACTCACGATGTTGGATCTCTTCTAATTTAGTTAAAGCATATTTTCCTGGGGTTGTTGCCACCCTTTTAGTATTTTACTTGCCCCTTCATTTACTCTTATCTGGCCAAAATGACAAGACGTAAAAATTCAACGCAAAAAAAAGAACAAGAGGCAGTACCGAAGGCTAGGGACCTAATCAATACAGATATCGGTAATATGTCAGATCTAGAGTTCAGAATGACAATTCTCAAGGTTCTAGCCGGGCTCGAAAAAGGCATGGAAGATATTAGAGAAACCCTCTCGAGAGATATAAAAGCCCTTTCTGGAGAAATAAAAGAACTAAAATCTAACCAAGTTGAAATCAAAAAAGCTATTAATGAGGTGCAATCAAAAATGGAGGCTCTAACTGCTAGGATAAATGAGGCAGAAGAAAGAATTAGTGATATAGAAGACCAAATGACAGAGAATAAAGAAGCTGAGCAAAAGAGAAACAAACAGCTACTGGACCACGAGGGGAGAATTCGAGAATTAAGTGACACCATAAGACGAAACAACATTAGAATAATTGGGATTCCAGAAGAAGAAGAAAGAGAGAGGGGAGCAGAAGGTATACTGGAGAAAATTATTGGGGAGAATTTCCCCAATATGGCAAAGGGAACGAGCATCAAAATTCAGGAGTTTCAGAGAACGCCCCTCAAAATCAATAAGAATAGGCCCACACCCCGTCACCTAATAGTAAAATTTACAAGTCTCAGTGACAAAGAGAAAATCCTGAAAGCAGCCCGGGAAAAGAAGTCTGTAACATACAATGGTAAAAATATTAGATTGGCAGCTGACTTATCCACAGAGACCTGGCAGGCCAGAAAGAGCTGGCATGATATTTTTAGAGCACTAAACGAGAAAAACATGCAGCCCAGAATACTATATCCAGCTAGGCTATCATTGAAAATAGAAGGAGAGATTAAAAGCTTCCAGGACAAACAACAACTGAAAGAATTTGCAAATACAAAACCAGCTCTACAGGAAATATTGAAAGGGGTCCTCTAAGCAAAGAGAGAGCCTACAAGTGGTAGATCAGAAAGGAACAGAGACCATATACAATAACAGTCACCTTACAGGCAATACAATGGCACTAAATTCATATCTCTCAATAGTTACCCTGAATGTGAATGGGCTAAATGCCCCTGTCAAAAGACACAGGGTATCAGAATGGATAAAAAAACAAAATCCATCTATATGTTGCCTCCAAGAAACTCATTTTAAGCCCGAAGACACCTCCAGATTTAAAGTGAGGGGGTGGAAAAGAATTTACCATGCTAATGGACATCAGAAGAAAGCAGGAGTGGCAATCCATATATCAGATCAATTAGATTTTAAGCCAAAGACTATAATAAGAGATGAGGAAGGACACTATATCATACTCAAAGGGTCTGTCCAACAAGAAGATTTAACAATTTTAAATATCTATGCCCCCAACGTGGGAGCAGCCAACTATATAAACCAATTAATAACAAAATCAAAGAAACACATCAACAACAATACAATAATAGTAGGGGACTTTAACACTCCCCTCACTGAAATGGACAGGTCATCCAAGCAAAAGATAAACAAGGAAATAAAGGCCTTAAACGACACACTGGACCAGATGGACATCACAGATATATTCAGAACATTTCATCCCAAAGCAACAGAATACACATTCTTCTCTAGTGCACATGGAACATTCTCCAGAATAGATCACATCCTCGGTCCTAAATCAGGACTCAACCGGTATCAAAAGATTGGGATCATTCCCTGCATATTTTCAGACCACAATGCTCTAAAGCTAGAACTCAACCACAAAAGGAAGTTTGGAAAGAACCCAAATACATGGAGACTAAACAGTATCCTTTTAAAGAATGAATGGGTCAACCGGGAAATTAAAGAAGAATTGAAAAAAATCATGGAAACAAATGATAATGAAAATACAACGGTTCAAAATCTGTGGGACACAATAAAGGCAGTCCTGAGGGGAAAATATATAGCGGTACAAGACTTTCTCAAGAAACAAGAAAGGTCTCAGGTAAACATCCTAACCCTACACCTAAAGGAGCTGGAGAAAGAACAAGAAAGAAACCCTAAGCACAGCAGGAGAAGAGAAATCATAAAGATCAGAGCAGAAATCAATGAAATAGAAACCAAAAAAACAATAGAAAAAATCAACGAAAGTAGGAGCTGGTTCTTTGAAAGAATTAATAAAATTGATAAACCCCTGGCCCAACTTATCAAAAAGAAAAGAGAAAGGACCCAAATAAATAAAATCATGAATGAAAGAGGAGAGATCACAACTAACACCAAAGAAATACAAACTATTATAAGAACATACTATGAGCAACTCTACGGCAATAAATTTGACAATCTGGAAGAAATGGATGCATTCCTAGAAACATATAAACTACCACAACTGAACCAGGAAGAAATAGAAAGCCTGAACAGACCCATAACCAGTAAGGAGATTGAAACAGTCATTAAAAATCTCCAAACAAACAAAAGCCCAGGGCCAGATGGCTTCCCGGGGGAATTCTACCAAACATTTAAAGAAGAACTAATTCCTATTCTCCTGAAACTGTTCCAAAAAATAGAAATGGAAGGAAAACTTCCAAACTCATTTTATGAGGCCAGCATCACCTTGATCCCAAAACCAGACAAGGATCCCACCAAAAAAGAGAGCTATAGACCGATATCCTTGATGAACACAGATGCGAAAATACTCAACAAAATACTAGCCAATAGGATTCAACAGTACATTAAAAAGATTATTCACCACGACCAAGTGGGATTTATTCCAGGGCTGCAAGGTTGGTTCAACATCCGCAAATCAGTCAATGTGATACAACACATCAATAAAAGAAAGAACAAGAACCATATGATACTTTCAATAGATGCTGAAAAAGCATTTGACAAAGTACAGCATCCCTTCCTGATCAAAACTCTTCAAAGTGTAGGGATAGAGGGCACATACCTCAATATCATCAAAGCCATCTATGAAAAACCCACCGCAAATATCATTCTCAATGGAGAAAAACTGAAAGCTTTTCCACTAAGGTCAGGAACACGGCAGGGATGTCCATTATCACCACTGCTATTCAACATAGTCCTAGAGGTCCTAGCCTCAGCAATCAGACAACAAAAGGAAATTAAAGGCATCCAAATCGGCAAAGAAGAAGTCAAATTATCACTCTTCGCAGATGATATGATACTATATGTGGAAAACCCAAAAGACTCCACTCCAAAACTGCTAGAACTTATACAGGAATTCAGTAAAGTGTCAGGATATAAAATCAATGCACAGAAATCAGTTGCATATCTCTACACCAACAGCAAGACAGAAGAAAGAGATATTAAGGAGTCAATCCCATTTACAATTGCATCCAAAACCATAAGATACCTAGGAATAAACCTAACCAAAGAGACACAGAATCTATACTCAAAAAACTATAAAGTACTCATGAAAGAAATTGAGGAAGACACAAAGAAATGGAAAAATGTTCCATGCTCCTGGATTGGAAGAATAAATATTGTGAAAATGTCTATGCTACCTAAAGCAATCTACACATTTAATGCAATTCCTATCAAAGTACCATCCATCTTTTTCAAAGAAATGGAACAAATAATGCTAAAATTTATATGGAACCAGAAAAGACCTCGAATAGCCAAAGGGATATTGAAAAAGAAAGCCAACGTTGGTGGCATCACAATTCCGGACTTCAAGCTCTATTACAAAGCTGTCATCATCAAGACAGCATGGTACTGGCACAAAAACAGACACATAGATCAATGGAACAGAATAGAGAGCCCAGAAATAGACCCTCAAATCTATGGTCAACTCATCTTCGACAAAGCAGGAAAGAATGTCCAATGGAAAAAAGACAGCCTCTTCAATAAATGGTGCTGGGAAAATTGGACAGCCACATGCAGAAAAATGAAATTGGACCATTTCCTTACACCACACACGAAAATAGACTCAAAATGGATGAAGGACCTCAATGTGCGAAAGGAATCCATCAAAATCCTTGAGGAGAACACAGGCAGCAACCTCTTCGACCTCTGCCGCAGCAACATCTTCCTAGGAACAACGCAAAAGGCAAGGGAAGCAAGGGAAAAAATGAACTATTGGGATTTCATCAAGATCAAAAGCTTTTGCACAGCAAAGGAAACAGTTAACAAAATCAAAGGACAACTGACAGAATGGGAGAAGACATTTGCAAACGACATATCAGATAAAGGACTAGTGTCCAGAATCTATAAAGAACTTAGCAAACTCAACACCCAAAGAACAAATAATCCAATCAAGAAATGGGCAGAGGACATGAACAGACATTTCTGCAAAGAAGACATCCAGATGGCCAACAGACACATGAAAAAGTGCTCCATATCACTCGGCATCAGGGAAATACAAATCAAAACCACAATGAGATATCACCTCACACCAGTCAGAATGGCTAAAATCAACAAGTCAGGAAATGACAGATGCTGGCGAGGATGTGGAGAAAGGGGAACCCTCCTACACTGTTGGTGGGAATGCAAGCTGGTGTAGCCACTCTGGAAAACAGCATGGAGGTTCCTCAGAATGTTGAAAATAGAACTGCCCTATGACCCAGCAATTGCACTATTGGGTATTTACCCTAAAGATACAAATGTAGTGATCCAAAGGGGCACATGCACCCGAATGTTTATAGCAGCAATGTCCACAATAGCCAAACTATGGAAAGAACCTAGATGTCCATCCACAGATGAATGGATCAAGAAGATGTGGTATATATACACAATGGAATACTATGCAGCCATCAAAAGAAATGAAATCTTGCCATTTGCGACAACATGGATGGAACTAGAGCGTATCATGCTTAGCGAAATAAGTCAAGCAGAGAAAGACAACTATCATATGATCTCCCTGATATGAGGAAGTGGTGATGCAACATGGAGGCTTAAGTGGGTAGGAGAAGAATCAATGAAACAAGATGGGATTGGGAGGGAGACAAACCATAAGTGACTCTTAATCTCACAAAACAAACTGAGGGTTGCTGGGGGGAGGGGGTTTGGGAGAAGGAGGTGGGATTATGGACATTGGGGAGGGTATGTGCTTTGGTGAGTGCTGTGAAGTGTGTAAACCTGGTGATTCACAGACCTGTACCCCTGGGGATAAAAATATATGTTTATAAAAAATAAAAAATTAAAAAAAAAAAAAAACCCTTGCACTCCCAAACTCCAGGGAATGGACGCTTGGGTCCAGGGACACCTTTAAAGGAAGAACCAAAGCCTGACTTGACCTATACATCATCTGGTCACAAGAAGGTTAATACTGCACCAACTGAAATACAAATCATCTGGGGAGACAGCCTTCCCCACATGTATGGACCAGGTCTGCATTCCTCTCCTTACTATTGCTCCTTCTCCATATTCTGTGCAAAGAACACGTCATTTTCTGCATTCTGAGTCTCTTGCAAAAGGAAGAAACTTCTTTGGATTATGGCCTTCCCAGAAAACACTAATTTTGATCTTGTGAGCATTTCTAGACATTTAGATGGTTCAGAATTCAAAAGTCATTTCTTTACCTCTACTATTAACTGAATCCTGATTCCAATCCAAATGCATGGTTTCTGAACTTACAACATAACAGACCACTTTTGATAACACATAGAGTTCTAAACTGTTCTTTTGAAAGAACAATACTGTTTGGAAATGTCCCGGAAATATTCCTAGTCTTACAACACGTTCTCTAATGAACGCTTCATGTTTTTCAGTGTACTCTATGTCCCCAAACACACTCCCTGATTTCATTCAGTGCACTCTCACAGTATTTCACTATTTTGCTCATAGCCACTCATGGAGGACACTTCCAGGAGGCATACAGGATTCTGAGTTGGCCTTCATATGGAGAAACCCTCCCTCCTTCAGTCCAAACAAGTGCCAATATATATTTTTAGCTGGCTCCTATCATATGTAGAGTCCTGGTTTAGAAACAACATATGGTTTGGAATTGTCTCCTTACTTTGGTTCTGTACTTGCTGTTCCTCAAATCCTTTGTGTTAACACCATGCCCAGTGAGGTGATGCTGGCTCACTGGTTTCAATCATGAGGAGATACAACCTTCACAAGGGGAGTGGGTGAGAGTTTCTCCCTTTTAAGCCTCTCTGTTCCTCAAGGCTCACTTGAGTAGTTTACAACTGTCATGCACATTCAACCAACATGGGATATGCCAACTAGAAAAGGCTTTGCTGGCACTAAAACACAAAACCACTAAATACAAAGAGCTTGACTGTTGATTTGAAATTCCTCCAAGGAAATTTTCTTGAAGTTTTAATTTATAGTACAATTAACTCACACACACTGTTGTATTCATTTCAGGTGTATAATCATGATTCAGCACTTCCATGCAATAGCTGGCATTCATCACAAGAATACAACTCAGTCCCCATCGTCTGTTGAAAACCATCTGCCCCACCAACACCTCCTTTCTGATTACCAACAAGTTGTTCTCTAGTTAAGAGTCTGTTTTGTAGTGTGCCTCTTTTTAATTTCTCTTCGCTCATATGCTTTTTATCATAATTTCCACAAATGAGTGAAATCGTATAGTACCTACCTTTCTCTGACTGACTTATTTCATTTGATCAGACGGGACAAAGTCATAAGGGGAATGTCACAGCAGAGGGAAGAGGTTTTGGTAGGGGGTGTTATGACACAGTACCACTCCACATAAATGGGGAGCCAAAAGGAGGACATGGACTTGATCTTGCACATGGGTGTCCCACTATTCCAGCTAGCAGAACTCTTTTCTCATCTCTCTATCCAGCCCCCCACCTCCTCCAACAGGCCTCACCCATGAAAAGCCATAAAGATTTGTACCACCAGATGCCTCCAATGCACTTTTGGTTCTTAACAGCCTTTCAAATTGCCCCCTGTCTCTGACAAGACTGAACCTCTCCGAAGTTCCGCAATGTGCCAAAGGATCAGTCCCCGCTTCTTTGGCCTACATTCAGTTTTCCTTCCTTCTCAACAAACCCAACATTTGCTGATACTTCTAACCTTGAAGGTTACAAACTAGATGGCACTTTGTTTTACCTGGTGCTCTGATTGCAACAATAATCCGCAAGTGGGCCCCAAGTGCATTCTTCTAAGACACCCTGAGAGCCAGCAAGTTGTGTTTTCAGCTCCCTACTACATGCTGCTCTTGTTCCTCTTGAGTCGGGATTTCTCCCAAGAAACAAGCCAGCTTCTGTAACAAACGAACCATGGCATCTCCGGTATGGCATTCCCGCGACCCCTCCATCCAGGGATCCTTGAGTAAAATAGGTCTTGTTCAAATATCCTCGAGGAAAATGAGGACCAAACCGTGGGAACACCACCAAAAATGTAACAATGAGGCGGCTTACCTACCAGCAGGTTTCTGGAAGCCACCCAGAGCCCCTCCCTCAGCTCTCAGCCAACAAGGCCGCTTCTGCATGGCAACACAGGAGGCACCAACCTGCTGCAAAGCCCCGAGGGTCTCTCCAGGGTAGCATCAGAACTGGCTGCAAATGCAGCCCTGGCCCTCTGAGGGGCTCTGGGTCCTCAGCTGGTGGCAGAAACCCTTCTGGCTGTGAGGAAAGCAGCGTCAGATGACGCCATGGTGAGCCTTCTGCTCCCTAAATCTGCTGTGGTGCATGGGCAGACAAAGTGCCCCTGCTGGCCTGAGGCGCTTGGGCGCCCTCTGCCCGCTTCCCTGGGAATCCCCGCAATGCTCTAAGCTGGGGCTGCTCAGCGGGAGGCACTGAGGCAGCTCTGGTTCCAGGGAGCCTGTTCTCTACACCAGGGCAGGCCTCTGTGTCAGCACCTCAGACACAAAGAAATCACTTCCTTCTTTCTCTGTGAGTGAAGAATGAATCGAACTTGACAATGTCACTACATAATGTGTAGTACTTGCACAACTCCATTCAATAATAAGACTACTGACATACAAAATGGAAAGTTATAGGGGCTCCTGGATGGATCAGTGGGTGATGCCTCCACCTTTGGTTTAGGAAATGATTTCAGGGTCCTGGGAATGAGCCCTGCAACAGGCTCTTAGCTCAACAGGGAGCCTGCTTCCCCCTCTCTCTCTGCCTGCCTCTGCCTACTTGGGATCTCAGTCAAATATATAAATAAAATATTTTTTAAAAATGTAAAGATAGATGCATTTGCCCACCAAAATAGTCATACTACACAATTACACTACTGTAATTTTTTTTCTTTCCTTCTTTTTCCTCTTAGGAACATTTTCCAGTCAGGCCAGGATATATGAAAGTACACTGATACAAGACATCATCTAGCACCATGATCTTGATCGTGAGAGTTTATTTTGACAATGCCAATAAAGTGTTCAGTGACACATAGGTGCCAGGGTCAAAATGCAAACCTAGAAAGAGCTTCACATGTGTTATGAATTACTGCATGTCTCTTTAGATCGTATTTTCAATGAAAGGTGCTTTAGATATGGTAGATGGATGAAATCATTTCCATCAGTCTGGTAAGGAACCAATGTTAACTTCGAGTACTAATTGCCATCTCTTCACAGGCAGAAGAAAGCTTGGTGAAGTATGACATTTCTGCTTGGTTGTAGGAGAAGGCTGCAGGGATTGAAGCCATCCACCTAACATCCTGTGTCAGGATGGGCAGTGAACTTGAGGATAGCAACCCCTCATCCTACTGCACATTGCTAGCCCCAGAGGGAGAATATGGACCTTATTCTCAATACTCTGGGTTGAGATCAGCTGTGCTTCTGTGTCAGTTCCAGGCTGTAGGACCTGGGGCCTGGTTCTGGAACTTGAGATAGGCCCTGCTGGTGCAGGAGGAATGCAGCAGGGACAGGGGCATTGAGAGAGATGGCTCAGGGCCACCTCCCCACAGGGCAAACACTAGACGCTACCTGCCAAAGAGCAGCATGCTCTCCCTCAAGCCATCTCTCTCCCTGAAAGATCCTGAGGCTGGGTCCCACATTTCCAGGCCAAATGACGGGGACTCACCTTCCCAAGTGAAATGGCCGCTGGAGGAAGATTGGAGCCCTGGGCTCAGAGAACTCTGATGCTCGGGATTCCTGCCTTTTCTTGCCCCAACACTGAAAGCCCCTCCTCCGTGGGCCATGGTTCCCCCTCCACACACCTGGGCCATGTCCCACCTGTCTTCATGCAATTCCCCTTTGTCCCTTCCTCTCACTATCCCTGTTACCTCTGACTCTTCCTCTCCTACTTTCAGACTCCTGGTGGTGCCACACTGTCTGGGTGCTGTCCAGAAGTCCATTGACAGAAAAGCGTATGATGAACCTGTTGACTTAAATTAGTAAGTGTCATTGAGATCCCACACAGAGCAAGCATGAGAATCAGCTTGTCATTTTTCCATGTATGTACATAATGTAAGGTCCACACTGACACATAGTGAGGTTACAGATGTAAGTGGCGTTTCTAGAGATGATTTAGGTGTAATACATTCTCTGTTAATATGGGATGATTTGAACACCATAAATCTTTCTATCCAAAGTTGAATTCCCAGGACTGAAGGAAGTCTATGTTTTTTAAAAATATTTTTAAAATTTATTTATTTTCAGCATAACAGTATCATTATTTTTTCACTACACCCAGTGCTCCTTGCAATCTGTGCCCTCTAGAATACCCACCACCTGGTACCTTGACCGCCCACCACCCCGCCACTTCAAACCCCTCAGATTGTTTTTCAGAGTTCATAGTCTCTCATGATTCACCTCCCCTTCCAATTTACCCCAACCCACTTCTCTTTAACTCCCCATGTCCTCCATGCTTTTTATTATGCTCCACAAATAAGTGAAACCATATGATAATTGACTCTCTCTGCTTGACTTATTTCACTCAGCATAATCTCGTCCATGTTGCTACAAAAGTTGGGTATTCATCCTTTCTGATGGAGGCATAATACTCCATAGTGTATATGGACCACATCTTCCTTATCCATTCATCTGTTGAAAGGCATCTTGGTTCTTTCCACAATTTGGCGACCGTGGCCATTGCTGCTATAAACATTGGGGTACAGATGGCCCTTCTTTTCACTACATCTGTATCTTTGGGGTAAATACCCAGGAGTACAATGGCAGGGTCATAGGGAAGTTTTATTTTTTTAATTTCTTGAGGAATCTCCACACTGTTCTCCAAAGAGGCTGTGCCAACTTGCATTCCCACCAACAGTGTAAGAGGGTTCCCCTTTCTCCACATCCTCTCCAATACATGTTGTTTCCTGTCTTGCTAATTTTGGCCATTCTAACTGGTGTAAGGCGATATCTCAATGTAGTTTTAATTGGAATCTCCCTGATGGCTAGTGATGATGAATATTTTTTCATGTGTCTGATAGCCATTTGTATGTCTTTATTGGAGAATTGTATGTACATATCTTCTGACCATTTTTTGATATGATTGTCTGTTTTGTGTGTGTTGAGTTTGAGGAGTTCATTATAGATCCTGGATATCAACCTTTTGTCTGTACTGTCATTTGCAAATATCTTCTCCCATTCCGTGGGTTGCCTCTTTGTTTTCCTGACAGTTTCCTTTGCTTTGCAGAAGCTTTTGATTTTGATGAAGTCCCAAAAGTTCTTTTTCGCTTTTGTTTCCTTTGCCTTTGGAGACATATCTTGAAAGAAGTTGCTGTGGCTGATATCGAAGAGATTACTGCCTATGTTCTTCTCTAGGATTCGGATGGATTCCTGTCTCACATTGAGGTCTTTTATCCATTTTGAGTTTATCTATGTGTACGGTGTAAGAGAATGGTCAAGTTTCATTCTTCTACTTATAGCTGTCCAGTTTTCCCAGCACAATTTATTGAAGAGACTGTCTTTTTTCCACTGTATATTTCTTCCTGTTTTGTTGAAGATTATTTGACCATAGAGTTGAGGGTCCATATCTGGGCTCTCTACTCCATTCTACTGGCCCATGTGTCTGTTTTTATGCCAGTACCATTCTGTCTTGGTTATCACAGCTTTGTAGTAAAGCTTGAAATCAGGTAACGTGATGCTCCCCCATTTAATTTTTGTTTTTCAACATTTCCTTAGCAACTCGGGGTCTCTTCTGATTCCATACAAATTTTAGGATTATTTGCTCCAGGTTTTGGAAGAATACTGGTGGAATTTTGATCAGAATAGCATTAAATGTATAGATTGCTCTAGGCAGTATATACATTTTAACAATTTTTATTCTTCCGATCCAAGAGCATGGCATGGTCTTCCATCTTTTTGTGTCTTCTTCAATCTCTTTCATGAGTGTTCTGTAGATCCTTGAGTACAAATCTTTTACCTCTTTGGTGAGGTTTATTTCCAGGTATCTTATGGTTCTTGGTGGTATTGTAGATAGAATCAGATCTCTAATTTCCCTTTCTGTATTTTCATTGTTAGTGTATAAGGAATCCACTGATTTCTGTACATTGACTTTGTATCCTGCCACATTACTGAATGGCTGTATGAGTTCTAGTAGTTTGGGGGTGGGGTCTTTTGGGTTTTCCATATAAAGAATCATGTCATCTGCAAAGAGAGAGAGTTTGACTTCTTCATTACCAATTTGGATACCTTTTATTTCCCTTTGTTGTCTTATTGCTGTTGCTAGGACTACTAATACTATGTTGAACAAGAGTGGTGAGAGTGGATATCCTTGTCGTGTTCCTGATCTCAAGAGAAAAAACGCAAGTTTTTCCCAGTTGCTGTGGTTCTTTCATAGATAGATTTGATGAAGTTCAGGAATGTTCCCTCTATCCCTACTCTTTGAAGCATTTTAATCAGGAACGGATGCAATGCTGGACTTTGTCAAATGCTTTTTCTGCATCAATTGAGAGAACCATGTGGTTCTTCTCTCTTCTCTTATTAATTTGTTCTATCACATTGATTGATTTGCAAATGTTGAACCATCCTTGTAGCCCAGGGATGAATTCCCCCTGATCATGGTGGATAATCTTTTTAATGTGCTGTTTGATACTGTTTGCTAGGGTTTTGTTGAGAATCTTTGCATCCATATTCATCAGTGATATTGGTCTGAAATTCTCCTTTTTGGTAGGGTCTTTGCCTGGTTTGGAGATCAGGGTAATGCTGGCTTCATAGAAAGAGTCTGGAAGTTTTCCTTCTGCTTCAATTTTTTGAAACAGCTTCCGGAGAATAAGTGTTATTTCTTCTTTGAAAGTTTGGTAGAATTCTCTGGAGAAACCATCAGGTCCTGGGCTCTTGTTTTTTCCGAGGGTTTTGATCACCACTTCAATCTCGTTACTAGATATTGGTCTATTCAGGTTGTCAATTTCTTCCTGGTTCAATTTTGCTAGTTTATAGTTTTCCAGGAATGCATCCGTTTCATCTAGGTTGCTAAGTTTATTGGATATAACTGTTGACAATAACTTCTGATGATTGTTTCTACTTCTTTGGTGTTCGTTGTGATCTCTCCCTTTTCATTCATAATATTATGTATTTGAGTTTTCTCTGTTTTCTTTTGGATTAGTGTCGCCAATGGTTTATCGATCTTATTGATTCTTTCAAAAAACCAGCTTCTAGTTTCATTGATACGTTCTACTGTATCTATGGTTTCTACCTCATCGATCTCAGCTCTAAACTTGATTATTTCCCTTCTTATGTGTGGAGTTGGTTTGATTTGTTGTTGATTCTCCAGTTCTTTAAGGTGTAGTGAGAGCTGCTGTGTTCTGGATTTTTCAGTTTTTTTGAGGGAGGCTTGGATGGCTATGTATTTCCCCTTCAGACCACCTTTGCTCTATCCCATAGGTTTTGGATGGTAGTATCTTCATTGTCATTGGTTTCCATGAATTGTTTTAGTTCTTCCTTGATCTTCTGGTTGATCCAAGCATTCTTAAGCATGGTGGTCTCTAGCATCCAGGTGTCTGAGTTCCTTTGGAACTTTTACTTGTTATTGAGCTCCAGTTTCAAAGCATTGTAATCTGAGAATGTGCAGGGAATCATCTCAGTCTTTTGGTATCGGTTGAGTCCTGATTTGTGACACAGTATGTGGTCTATTCTTGAGAAGGTTCCGTGTGCACTTGAGAAGAATGAGTATTCTGTTGTTTTAGGGTGGAATGTTCTGTATATATCTATGAGGTCCATCTCGTCCAATGTGTCATTCAATGCCCTTGTTTCTTTATTGATTTTCTGCTTGGATGATCTGTCCATTTCTGAGAGAGGCGGGTTAAGATCTCCAACAATTAGTGTATTCATATCAATATGACTCTTTATCTTTATTAACAGTTTTCTTATGTAATTGGCTGCTCCCATATTGGGGGCATAGATATTTACAATTCTTAGATCATCTTGGTGGATAGTCTATTTCAGAATGATGTAGTGTCCTTCTGGATCTCTGACTGCAGTCTTTAGTTTTTAAAATCTAATTTGTCTGATATGAGAATTGCTAGCCCAGCCTTCTTTTGAAGCACATTGGCATGACAGTTGCTTCTCCATCCCTTCACTTTCAGTCTAGGTGTATCTTTAGGTTCAAAATGGGTCTCTTGTAGACAACATATGGATGGGTTCTGTCGTTTTATCCAGTCTGCAACTCCGTTCCATTTTATGGGCGCATTTAGGCCATTCACACATTGAGGGTGATTATTGATAGATACGTTTTTATTGACATCATGTTACCTTTGAAGTCTCTCGTTCCGTAGATTGTCTCTATATTTCTGTTCAATGCTATTCTTGGGCTTTTTCCTCCTTTAAAGAAGCCCCCTTAATATTTCCTGCAGTATCGGCTTGGTGGTTGCGTAGTCTTTTAAGCCTTGCCGATCCTGGAAACTCTTTATCTCTCCATCCATTTTGAATGTCAGTCTTGCTGGATAAAGTATTTTTGGATGCATGTTCTTCTCATTTAGTGCCCTGAATATATCTTGCCAGCCCTTTCTGGCTTGCCAGGTCTCTGTGGACAGGTCTCACGTTATTCTGATGGGCTTTCCTCTGTACATAAGGATCTTCTTTGTCCTAGCTGCTTTCAAGAGGTTCTGCCTACAATTCTAATTCTTCATTCTAACTTTTAGGTGTCTCGACGACTTTCAAGAATCTGTAATCTTGGGGGGAAACCTTTCGGCCTCTAGTACATAAACTCTGGTTCCATTCATGAGATTTGGAAAATTTTCATGAAGAACTTGTTCCACTATATCTTCTAGACTTCTTTCGTTCTCCACCCCTTCAGGGATTCCAATGATTCTGACGTTGGAATGTTTCATGGCATCATTTATTTCCCTGATTCTGTTTTCGTGGCTTCTAAGCTGTGTGTTCCAGGCTTCCTCCTTATCCTTTCTCTCTATCTGTTTGTCCTCCAGATCATTAATTCTATCTTCTGTCTCTGTTACTCTAGCATTGAGAGAATTTAGATTACATTGGACCTCATTGAGCGCATTGTGAAGCTCATCCCTGGTAGCTTTCAGCTCTTCCCTAATATTGAAATCATGGTCTCTGGTCGTTTTTTGTTCGGCCCTAATCAATTCCGTTTGGTCACCCATGGCTTTCTTTAACCTAGCTATTGCTTGGATAATTGTAAGCCTGAATTCTCTTTCCGACATATTGTCTATGTTGATAGCCTTTAGCTCTGTTGCAGAAGGTCCATCCTCTCTATTTTTCTTCTGTTGGGCATTCCTCCTCCTAGTCATTTTGGTGAGAGATGGCTGAACGGGTGTAGCTGGGTGTATCGTCTGTGGTGCAGTCAAGGTGCACCCTGGAATGCTTCTGAGCAATCAGGGTTCCCCAACCAAATGAAAGGAAAAAGAAAAGGAAAAGAAAAAAAGAGAGAAGGAGAGAGACAGGAAGGAAAAGTGAGATAAAAGAGAAGGTTTAGCCCAAATGGGTCCTAGGTAAGATTTATGAAGCATACAAACAGACACAGACAAACAAAAAGACTGATAAAACTATATGACAGGAAAAAGAAATTATATATATATATATATATATATATATATATATATATATATGCAAATAAAGGAAGAACCTCATCAAAAAGAACCCTACATATAAGATTTATATACTATCAGGATAAACACAAAATTACAGAAACACTGGTAGAAGAAAAAGATGGGAGAGTGGTTGTATATTCTCAGTGTGGGTGAGGAAGGTTGTTTTGATTCTTCCTGGATGTATCTTGATATCTTTGTTAAAGGACTCAACTTTCCTAAAATAAGGGGGGATTAGGAATTGGTTTACCTATAGGGGTGGCATTGATTGGGGAAAGGGGATTACCTTGAAGTTTAACTCTATATGAATATTAGAAAATAAAAATTAAAAAAAGGAATAAACTAAACTAAACTAAAATTAAAAAAAAGAAATTTAAAAAATAGAAATGCAAAAGGAAAACACAGTTGTATGTATCAAAAATTTCAGGTTAGAAGGTTATTATGGAACTTGATGTACTGCACATCTCACTGTGAGAGTAAATAGGTTAAAAATATTCTATATAATAATAAAAAAATTAACTATATAAAAAATTAGCCAGAATAGTGGGAACGAATTAATAATAAAAATTGTCCTATGAAGTAGTGGTGGTTGTTCTCTTGTCATCTATTATTTTTCCCTTTATGGGTTGGTTTTCTGGGGAGGGGCCTGCCACGTGGGTTTTCAGTCCCTGAAGTTCTCTCAGCTAAGTTTTCCCGCCCCCCTCAAGGAAACTGTTTTTCTCAGGCTTTTGTTCTCTGGAGGTTTTTATATTTGTTCACTTTTGTTTTTCTCTCTTGCCTTGACCGCTTTTGATGGTTTTTGTAGGTTTAGAGGAAAGCAAACTGCACCCTGACCTCCATCTCAGAGAGAAGCCTCAGTCTGCCTGCAGAGCCCATATGAATCCCCCTTTGGCCGCTGGCAGAGCAGGTTCCCAGTCGCGGTCCCTGGGGACTCAGGATTTTTCGCTGTCTGGGCAGCTCCAGAGTGCCAGAGAAGTTCCAAGCAGTGACCACACGCAGATTTTCCTGCTGGCCCGGTCTTGGGAGTGCCTGGACTTTCCGGTCCTAGAGCACCTGGCTGGCATTTGTGTGCACCTTTCTCGGGGGAGGGTGTGGGGCATGACTCGGACTCTGATGGCACAGGAGGGCACTTGCGTGGGTTCTGCAAAAAGACTGTGCTTCTGTTGGCTGGTGAGCCTCCCAGCCCTTCACAGGAGCCCAGCACACTCTCAGGCGCACTGGTGGTTCAGGGAACTGAGACCTGGTTTCTCTGCTGCACTCTCTCTGGCTCTATGCCAGGGGTAACTGTCCTGGGTCTGGGGACTTAAGCCCCTACCCTGACAACCCAATCCCAGCAATTACCCACCCCCTGACCCCACCCCACACCCGTGCTCCTTTGCTCTTTTTGAGTTCTTTCTACCAGACTCCCGAGTTAATGCTGGTCCCCAGGTGCAAGGCACTCTCATACTGGGATATTACTTCCCAATGGGTCGCTTCTGGTGGCTCCATTTGTTTATCTTCTGATATCACTCCGACTTTTCCACTCAGCTTTACCTGCGCACTGGCTGCTTCTATTCCAGTAGAGATCCAGACGTGTATAATTCTTATCTCAGGCTGTTTTTGTGGGTGATTGGAGATCTTTGGAAGGTAATCAGCTCACATTATGGTGCAGGTTGAAAGGGCGCCTCCTCCTACTTCCCCACCATCTTGTCTCCCTCCTGGAAGTCTATGTTAATACCACATATGCAGTATCATTTTCATTCATATCATACCGGTTATTCCTATGAGATTCCCTTTTGCAGTTTTTTTTCCCACTTTTGCAGTTTTATTAAAAAAGCTGTTCAATTTCCAAATATATGGGGAAATCCTAGTTATCCTTTCTTGATTAATCCAGCACATTTGCAATTATGATCAAAGAACAACTCTTGTGGGTTTCAGTCTTCTGAAATATATTGAGACTTCCTTTATTTCCAATGTATAATTATAGTTGAATTCAATTCCTTCTTTGAAATAGACTAATATCCAGGCAATCCTGGACTCCAGACTGGGGCCCATTCCCCCTTGGAGGGCCAGGATATAAGGAAAGGTAGAGCAAGACCTTCATTTATACTCACACCCCCTCTTACTTACTAGAGGGGATCAGGAGAGATGGTGGACCCAAGGAATTTCCAACACCTGAAGAGTAGTAGTCTGGAGCCAAGATGGATATTGGGAAACCTTGGAGAGCAGAAAAGGTGGAAGGGACATAGAAAGTGGGAGCAGGGGAGGTAGGGTTGGATGATAGTGAGCCTAGGACTGGATACAAAGATAAGGACTTGACATGAGTTGAGGGTGAGCATATAACCAAGAAGTACCCTTATGGACAAAATGGAAGTCAAAGAAGAAGCTTCAAGAGATAGGATGTTTGAACTCATTAACAGTACCACTGATAATGATACTACAATGTATGTCTCCTTCCAGCCTGAGCATTCCACTTTGTGTGACAAGTTGAATAATCTCACTATTATCTAGGTCACTCTACTGCCTTGCATGCATAGATTTTCAGTTCTCCTACACAAGGGAAATATGTAAGTTGGTTCTCATGACTGAGCTTTGAGATCTCCCAAGAATGTGTGTGTTTTAAAAGGTAGATCCTCTCCTGGGGCACAGAGAGACATCACCCACCATTGTTGGCAGCACCAGGAGTTATGAGGGGTTGGGTGCCTCAGAAAGTGACTCTAAGACAAGGATGTGAGTATAAGTAGTTTCTCTGGAAGGATCTTTGGTGGGAAGAAATGATGGGAGCTAGGATGTGAAGAAGGAGGGCAGCCAACACAGAAGACAGGGTGTTAGTTTAGAGGTCACTGCTTGGGCAACTCTGTCTCCATCCACTGGGAACGTTTTAAATACATGCAGAACAGCCCTGAGTCATGCCATCCAAGTGCAAAAAGACCTGCACGGGCTGAGTGTTGCTCTTATGGACATTGGTTACCTGGCTCTCGAGCTCACTGCCATGGCCAAAGAAGCCAAGGAAGCCAATGGACACCCTCGGGTAAAGAGCTGCAGGCAACTGTGAAGGCAGCCACTGTGTGTACAAGACAGGGCTTGCCAGTGAAGACACCAGAGGGCACCAACCCTCTCCTCTCCTCTCCTCTCCTCTCCTCTCCTCTCCTCTCCTCTCCTCTCCTCTCCTCCCTATCATGACTTATGGGATCTGAAATATTGAGAAATTAGTGTAGTGCTGCCCATCATACACCAAATGACTGCCAGGATGCCTTAATTTCCTGATCACTTACAGTCCCAAGACTGATACTTCTTAAATAACAAGTAATTTCTGTCCCATGACTACTCCAACCCCACTCTTTCACTCCAGAAGTTTCAGTTCAAGCAACTCTTCTTTTTTTTTTTAAGATTTTATTTATTTATTTGACAGAGAGAGATCACAAGTAGGCAGAGAGGCAGGCAGAGAGAGAGAGGAGGAAGCAGGCTCCCCACCGAGCAGAGAGCCCAATGCGGGACTCGATCCCAGGACCCTGAGATTATGACCTGAGCTGAAGGCAGCGGCTCAACCCACTGGGCCACCCAGGCGCCCCTCAAGCAACTCTTCTTGCAAGCACTCTTCAAATCTTTCCAGGAACAAAAAAAATGCACCTTTAACAAGGGAAGGAGGACTATCGACAGCGTATACCTTGTGCCAGGAATAATGAACACTTTTGTCCTCCAGGAAAAAATTCCTATTCCTTGCAGTCTCGGAAGTCATAGGATCTGAGGCTTAAGAGTGTTCACTATCCTTGAAATCAGTATTAGTAAGTGCAGCTTTACAAGCTGAACAACAATTGACAGTAGATTGCAGTAGTGACAGAATTAAAAATCTAATTATGTTCCCTTCCTATAAACATTAACAATTAACTGTGTATCTTGAAATCAACCATTTATACATACATACATGCATGTACATATACATATTTTTTTGAGAACGAGAGAAAAAAGACTGAAATGGTGGGGTGGGCTAGAAGGAGATGGAGAATCTTTTTTTAACAAGATTTTATTTATTTATTTGACAGACAAAGAGATCACAAATAGACAGAGAGGCAGGTAGAGAGAAGAGAGAAGCATGCTCCCCACCAAGCAGAGAACATGATGTGGTGCTCAATCCCAGGACCCTGAGATCAAGACCTGAACTGAAGGCAGAGGATTAACCCACTGAGCCACCCAGACACCCGAGAGGGAGAATCTAAACAGACTCCATGCTCAATGTTGTGCCTGATTTGGGATTAGTCTCATGACCCTGGTATAATGACCTGAGGCAAAAATCAAGACTCTGATGCTTAATCAATTGAGCCACCAAGGTGGTCCCCCCATATCAACTCTATTTTATCCCCTCCAGTAACCTCTAAATAGCCTTTGTTGGTATTAATCATTCTAGTATTACAACCATGATTTTTCCCTCCATGAGTAATTAGCCCCTGGAATGGCAGGCACCAACTTCATAGAGCGCCATATGAGGACACACCCATTCTAGATTAGAAAACTACATTATGATAGAATACAAAATGTTATATATGTTTTACCTTAACATAAAACATCTGTAATTGCTCTTTCTGTGATTTCTATATTGTGTATTACTCAATTTTGGTAACATAAATGCTATAATTTAAATAAAACAACAGGGATGCCTGGGTGGCTCAGTGGGTTAAATCTTTGCCTTTGGCTCGGTCATGATCTTGGGGTCCTTGGATGGAGACCCGCATCGGACTCTCTGCTCAGTGGGGACCTTCTTCCCCCCCTCCCCCCGCCTATCTACCTACTTGTGATCTCTCTCTCTGTGTCTAATAAATAAATAAAATGTTTAAATAGTATAAATGAATAGATAAATAAATAAATAAAACAATACAAGAGAATAGGTGGCAATTACTAGTAAGTAATGGTAGGAATAATTATGCTACATTATGCATTTAAAAATAAAAAAAATATTACTAATAAACTTTTCACTTTGTAATAGGTTTAGGCTTACCAACAAAACCAAATAGAAAAGACAGGACTAAACATTTCCATACACCTAACACAGTTTGCCCACTATTTTCCTTTTTTGTAATTCTTTAATTCCAATATGGTTCACATATATTAGTTTCTGGAATACAACAGATGGATTCAACACTTTCATGCATTCTCTAGGGCTCATCAGGACAAGCAGCTCCTTCATCCCTATCACCTACTTCACCCATGCTGCCAACCATCACTTTGTTGTCTGTCGTGAAAAGTCTGAGTCTGGATAAAAGAGCTCAGACTGAGGCAGGAATCCACCAAAATCCTAGAGGAGAACACAGGCAGCAACCTCTTTGACCTCAGCCACAGTAACTCCTTCCTAGATGCACCTCCAAAGGCAAGGGAAACAAAAGTGAAAATGAACTTTTGGGATTTCATCAAGATCAAAACTTCTGTGCCACAAACGAAAACCGTCAACAAAACAAAAAGGCAACCCACAAAATGAGAAAACTTATTTGCAAATGACACTACAAAGGGCTGATATACAAAAACTATAAAGAACTTCTCAAACTCAACACCCAAAAAACAAATAATTGAGTCAATAAATGGGCAGAAGATGGGACCAGACACTTCTGCAAAGAAGACATACAAATTGCTAACAGATGCATGAAAAACTGTTCATCATCATTAGCCATCAGGGAGATTCAAATCAAAACCACACAGATACCACCTTCCACCAGGTAGAACCGCAAAAACTGACAAGGCAAGAAACAACCAGTGTTGGAGAAGTTGGGAGAAAGGAGAACCCTCTCATACTGCTGGTGGGAATGGAATTTGGTACAGCCACTTTGGAAAATGGTGTAGAGGTTCCTCAAAACATGAAAAATGAAGTATATGATATTTTACACCAGGGCTGAACCTGTTAAAAAAAATTACATGTGGCCAAGTGATTCATGTTGGCTGGCTCAATTATTCTCATGATACCTCATTTTTCTCTTCCTCCCCTTCATCCTCTTCAGCAGTAATTGGATAATCAAATATTTCATTTTATAAAGACTTTCCAAGACTGGAAGGATGTAGAGTGAGTTCAATGAGTTTCATGCTGAAGGAAAAAGATGTGACAGTAACATGGAACCCCCATATCCTGGGGGACTGACAGGTTTGCAAGAGGGGTGGCCCATCACAGTATTAATCCTTCCAATACTGGGGATATTGAAGTGAGTACACATGAGCCTAAGTGATGCCTTTATGCAGCCTGCATGGCGTGCGGGGTCTCTGCCTCAGGGACCTAGAAGGCCAACAGTTGTTCAGGGTCTTTTAGAACTGAAGGATTAATCTGAATTGCTTGATTGACTCACTGACTTTATTTATGATAAAAAAATGTTGGTCACAGTTTCACGACATACAGAATTGAGGCAGGCAGTCAATACCTTAACATCTGCTCTCCAGGGTTATGTTTTTAAAAGACTGGATGTGTAGAAAACAAATCTGACTTAGGCACCAGCCACAGGTCTTTAGCTCATGGGTTGCAGCCTGCCAATACACAGGGGCCATCTCTGGCTCACTGATATCACAAAACAGAAACAGAATCTGTCACAATGAAGATGTAATATTTCATCATGAAGATTTTTTTTTTTTTTCAAAACAAAGGTCACAAATTACTCAAACTCATAATTTATTCTGTTGTGGTTTGTAGCAAATGAAAAAAATATTTTAAAATGAAAGAATATTTTGGGAGTGTTTTAGATGTTAAGTTTTGTGCCATAAACAATTTACATCTTAGGGGATCACAAGAAAATATTGAAAGCCCAAACTCTGGAAAGATTCTGAATTTAGAGTATTATAGATTATTATAGTGTTTATATGCCTAATCATATAGTGATAGTAAGATCTAGTCTTATATGTATAACAAAATTCAAAAATAATTTGTAATGCTACTACAACATTATATTAGACCTGAAACACTATTGAGAATATTCAAAGAAAAATGCTATCCCCTGGTTATTGACGGAAAAACAGGTAAAGCCCATCAGTGATGAAAAGCTTCAATTATAACAGATGTAATATTAAGAATGTCGTAAGGGGGGCGCCTGGGTGGCTCAGTTGTTATGCATCTGCCTTTGGCTCAGGTCTTGATCCCAGAGTCCTGAGATCAAGCCCAACATCAGGCTCCTTGCTCTATGGGAAGCCTGCTTCTCCCTCTCCCACTCTCTCTGCTTGTGCTCTCTCTCTCTCTGTAAAACTAAGAAATAAAATAAAAAAAAATAATGTCATAAGGGGAGCACCTGGGTGGCTCAGTGGGTTAGAGCCTCTGCCTTAGGCTCAGGTCATGATCCCAGGGGTCTGGGATCGAGCCCTGCATCGAGCTTTCTGCGGTGCAGGGAGCCTGCTTCCTCCTTTCTCTCTGCCTGCTTCTCTGCCTACTTGTGATCTGTCTGTCCAACTAATAAATGGAATCTTTAAAAAAAAAAAACTGTCATAAGGGTGTGCCTGGGTGGTTCAGAGGTTTAAGCACCTGCCTTCTGCTCTGGTCATTTCTCAAGGTCCTGGGATCTAGCCATGCAGCAGGCTCCCTGCTCAGCAGAGTCGGCTTCTCCCTCTGCCTAACCCCCTCCATACATGCTCTCTCGTTCTCTGTCTCTCAGATTAATAAATAAAATCCTAAAAACAAAGAATTGGGTCATAAAGATAGATGATACATTGGTTGATTTTCTTAGCATGGAGAAGAAATAAGGATATGTTAATTTATGAAATCAATAAATGGTTAAAAAAAGGATACCGTCAAAAGATTGCTTATATCCATACACTGCATGTTAACTAAGTAGAACTTAAATAAAAATTTGAAAAGAAAAAATAATTGCCCATATCCAGACATAAGATAATGGAGCAACTGCAGCATGTTTGGAAAAGAATGGAAGACATTTTTTCTTCCCTCACAATGATTACGTCCACTTGCACCTTGCTCAGAAACTAACCTTAAGAGGGACATCATCTCCATTTAGGAGATGCAAACCTGCATCTTTCATATTCCATATTTCAATATGCAAACTTTCAAAATTTCATACTTAGGATATGTGATTTTTCCAAATTCAATGGACTTGGGAGATATTCTCAGGCCTTAGTCATAAACAGAAAATCTCCAATAAATACACTATAATTAAATGAAATCATATGGATGCATATAGATTACACTTCTTTTGTAATATGTCAAGGTGGCATGATAGTTTTAAATGGGTGCGAAACGTTAATAGAGATGTAAACAACAAATCCTGAAGGGACACAAAGTTGCACGCTCACCAGAAGGTCTGTTTTCTTTAGAAGTCACAAAGGAACCTAAAGGTACGTGTGAGGCATGGAAAACTCAGGAAGAGCTATGCATATGATATCTGAATTAGAAATAAGCAACAAAGGAAAAGAAAATGTGGGAAGTGCATGAATCGGTCGATCTAAGCATCTATTTTAATATCTTCAACAAATAGCAGCAGCTTTTTTTCAAATGCTGATTCACAGGTTTTGCTTAGTACAATCTTTTGCATATTGAGAAGTGGTCTTGACACGTTGAACAGAAGAAATCTCAGTGGAATCCTGCGAAAGAGATCTTCCTGAACTCTTTAACCAATTTAAAACTGCTGAAGATTGTTCCCGGCTCATGAGAAAATTAGAAAACATGGCAAATCTCAGTTGAAAATAAAGAGATAAGCAGGGGCACCTGGGTGGATCAGGTCTTGATGTCAGGATCCTGGGATCGAGTCCCACGTTGGAGTCCCCACTCAGTGTTGTCACCTTCTCCCTCTGCCTCTGCCTCCCCCTCCTCACCACTGTACTTGCATAAAATCATTAAAAAAGAAAACAGAGAAAAGGAGATGAGGTAAAAGGCACGTTTTGAAGATATTATTGATGAGTTTCCTTCCAATGATCATGAGAAAGGATAAATAAAACAATTCCTGTTTTCCTTGTAAATTTAACCTTAAAAAAATGAAAGGTTTATGGAATCAGGGACCTGTCAAGTTTGCACTTGTTTTCCAAGTACTGTAACATTGTGGGAAAAAATAAACACTGAAAAGTAATAAAAGCATCAGTGCAGGACAGTCTGTGCTTTTACCTGGGGTACTGGGTCTAGCAGAAGTCAGAGAGCGGGATCCCAGCTCCTCCTTCTAGAAGGTCCTGAAGGTCAATGGTTCTTGCATTCCTGGCCCAACCCAATGTAGCTCCAGTTTCTCTGAAGCTGAGTCACGATTTCTCCCCAGAAACAAGTCGGCATTGGTAAAAAACCAACCACAGACGAGATCGGGCGCGTTCAGGGTGGTATGGCCGTAGACAACTGACAGAATGGGAGAAGATATTTGCAAACGACATATCAGATAAAGGACTAGTGTCCAGAATCTATAAAGAACTTAGCAAACTCAACACCCAAAGAACAAATAATCCAATCAAGAAATGGGCAGAGGACATGAACAGACATTTCTGCAAAGAAGACATCCAGATGGCCAACAGACACATGAAAAAGTGCTCCATATCACTCGGCATCAGGGAAATACAAATCAAAACCACAATGAGATATCACCTCACACCAGTCAGAATGGCTAAAATCAACAAGTCAGGAAATGACAGATGCTGGCGAGGATGCGGAGAAAGGGGAACCCTCCTACACTGTTGGTGGGAATGCAAGCTGGTGCAGCCACTCTGGAAAACAGCATGGAGGTTCCTCAGAATGTTGAAAATAGAACTGCCCTATGACCCAGCAATTGCACTATTGGGTATTTACCCTAAAGATACAAATGTAGTGATCCAAAGGGGCACATGCACCCGAATGTTTATAGCAGCAATGTCCACAATAGCCAAACTATGGAAAGAACCTAGATGTCCATCCACAGATGAATGGATCACGAAGATGTGGTATATATACACAATGGAATACTATGCAGCCATCAAAAGAAATGAAATCTTGCCATTTGCGACAACATGGATGGAACTAGAGCGTATCATGCTTAGCGAAATAAGTCAAGCAGAGAAAGACAACTATCATATGATCTCCCTGATATGAGGAAGTGGTGATGCAACATGGAGGCTTAAGTGGGTAGGAGAAGAATAAATGAAACAAGATGGGATTGGGAGGGAGACAAACCATAAGTGACTCTTAATCTCACAAAACAAACTGAGGGTTGCTGGGGGGAGGGGGTTTGGGAGAAGGGGGTGGGATTATGGACATTGGGGAGGGTATGTGCTTTGGTGAGTGCTGTGAAGTGTGTAAACCTGGTGATTCACAGACCTGTACCCCTGGGGATAAAAATATATGTTTATAAAAAATAAAAAGTTTAAAAAAAAAAAAAAAAAAAAAACCAACCACAGTATTTCTGTTGCAGTATCCCATGACCTCTCAATCCAGAGACCCCTGAGTATATTAGGGTCTTCAAATGTCCTCAGGGACAATGAGGACCAAACCCTGGGAAGAGCCCCAATATGTCATCACCTACTGTACTTTCTCACCTACCAGCATGTTCTGGGGAAGCTCCCAGAGTCCCCTACTCAGCACTCAGCCAACAAGGCAGCTTCTCTGTCACACCTCAGGAGGCAGGAAGTTACTGCAAAGGCCCCAGGGTCTCCCCAGGGCATCGGGTGAACCGGCTGGAAATACAGCTCTGGCTCTCTATCCTGCGGCAGTGAGAATGGAGCTGGACCCCATGACCTGGGAAGAAGGAGGGCTTTGCAGGATCCAGCAGCTCTGCTGCAGAAGGGATTGGGAAAAAAGGGCCTAAAAGGGGACAGAAGCATACACACCCAAATCCTCCTGCTGCTGAGGAAGGGATGGGTCTCCTGTCTGGGAGCTCTGCCCTGACCATCCCTCAACAGGGAAACTGTAGGAGGACTGTGGGGCATCATGGGTCTTACCACAAACACTGCCACTATCAGCTCCACTCAAGGCCCCCCTGTGGTTGGAGGGCAGCTGGTGAGGTGAAAACCCTGCACAAAACCTGGTTTAATCAGGGCCTCCTCACCAGGCTCTCAGGGCTCACAAGACACTTCATTCTCTGCTCACTGTCACAGTAGACCACTGCCAAGGGACAGTCACCTGTCCCGCTGATCACTACCTCCCTAAAAAAGCAGGTGCCATGTGCTCAAGAGGATCTGTCACCAGAGTTAATACAAACACCAGCAGATCTAAATTCAACCTGGGACACCTCCCCAGAAAGGTTCCTGGGGTCCCTTGCAGTAGAAGTACCATGAAGGGTAATCTTGCTCTATCCTCCATCCCCCCACTGCTGCCAGGGTGTTATCTGTCTGAAGGCTTCACCCTGTGCCCTCGAAGGAGAGGGACTGTAGGTCCCGCTGAAGGGAGATGCTGACACAGAGACAGAACCATGAACAGTTTATTGGGGAGATACCAGGAGAGACAAAGCACAGGGTACAGGATGGGCAGGGAAAGCATTCAGACCACCAGGAAGAAACATTCATATCTTGACTAGATATAAACTCATTGGAGCCTGGTTGTTGGAGGTCAAGGAAGTCTTCAGATTACAAAATGATTACCCTGTAAGGCAAGAGGATTTGGGTTAGTACAATGGGATCTTATGTTTTCCTAAATGCTCTCTGCCTTCCATACTGTATCTGAGGCCTTGGATGAACACTTGGGTGTGTGGCCACATCTGTGAGTCTGTATGTAATAGACAATAACTGTCTTCACATCTCACATAGAAATATCTGATTGTACCTGTTCTCTTAACTATATTTTACTTCATTGTGGCTAGGACCTGACATTTAATAGAAAAAAGGGGGCTCTTTGCCTTGTCTTTGAAATGAGAATTGCCACTACCGGGGCTGAGGTATTACACTCTTAGTGTATTTTATGGACTTAAACAAACATTTTTTGATGCTCATTGGCATGGAGCTATTTTCATTTAAACAGTGAGAATTGTGAATGGTCAGAGCCCAGATTCTTTGCCAATTATTATTATTATTTTTTCTTTTTGAGACAGAGACAGAGAAAGCACAAGCTTGTGAGCGAAGAGGGATGGGGGAGAAGGTGAGGCAGAGAGAGAATCCCAGATAGGCTCCACACTCAGCACCGAGCTAGACTTGGGCCTCAATCTCTAAAGCTCGAGATCATGACCTGAGCAGGAATCAAGATTCTGCTGCTTAACCCACTGAGTCGCCCAGGAGCCCCAGCAGGTTCTTTATGTACTTCAACTCCTATTGTTCTAGTGACCTCAGAATCCAATATGTTCTCTCTATGGCAGATTAAAATAAAAGCTGAGGCTCTGAGAAGGCCCCACTGAGAGCTGGTATTTGGACTGAGAAATCTGGAATACAGGCAAATCTGGACACTGGGACTGAAGTCCCAGGGAAATGCACAGCTATAGACAGGGTGGTGATGCCGATGCGGAAGCCTGGTGACAGGGCTCCAGCTAGCGCTGCTCCTGGCCAACCCTGACTCTCCCACTAACAGTCTGACTCGGGCTGAGGCCAGGGCGGCCACCCTTCACTGGTTCTCCGTCTTGTCTTCATGTTTTCTCACTGCGGGACTTAAAGTCAGCCAGACAAGAATCCCCAAAGACCAAGTTAAATTTCCCAAATCTCCACGACACTCTTTCACATGGTTCAGAATTTTCAGAAATTCAGGGAAACAACGCTCTTCACAGACTATGAGTGAATGGCCTCATGGCAAAAATGAATTTCTGAGACAAATAATGGCGTGATCCACACTGTGTGAGTGAACACATGCTGCAGTCGGTGTGGACGGCATGGTGTCTTCACACTCACTCTCAAGCTGCTGGCCTGCCAGGAACGGCCTCACCCTCCCTGAGAGAAGCACAGCCTCTCCCTGAGCACCTCGGGCCTTCTGGGCATCCACAACCTCCTGTTTCTGTGTGACTCAGGGCTCCCTCCCTTCTTTCTGGATACATCTCTAGTTCTTCCCTTATACAGAACACACGGTCTATGTCCTGTCATCAGTGTGTCCCTCCCTTCTCTCAGACACACACCTTCAATTCCTCACATTAAGGCCTCATCCCTCCCGGAGCACAGAGCATCGTCTCCATACCATATGTGTGTGAAACCTGCTGTGCCCAGCATTCGGAGAAGGGCAGGTCTCTGCCACCAAAAGGAGCCTACAACCCTCTCAGTATGACTGGAAGACAAGGTCCATCAATTCTAAATACAGAACAACCAGAAGAAAGTTACCATGTCTTTAGCAGTCTTCACTCCCTCATGCCACGAGAGGCCTGTGGTCAGCACCGCTGGTCCTTGTGAAGGACGCACAAGCATCTATATCTGACCCACACCATGGAAAAGACAGAAGCTTCTCCACCTGGAAGTGACTGGGCAACATTCAAACAAACCCTCTGCACCTGCCTCCAGAATCTGCCACTTTTTCTTTTATTCTCACCTCCCAGACCATACAAGAGCATTGCCTACAAGTTTCTAAACTGCAGAGGACAAGGGCAGACCCCTACGCTAATGAACAATGAAGGGACCACAGACCTTGTCAGGCGTATATACAACTAAGGATATGACAGCTTAAACCCTACACACTGCAGATGAAATGAGAGGTGTTTCTCCCTCCCAGAACAACGTATGCAGATGCTGGATGTGCACAACGGTAAGAGACAGATGTCTGCCATTGTGCAACGGAGACACTTCCTTCCCAACAATGGCACCTGCCCACTGCTTAGTGTGTGCAAATAGCCAGGCACAAGCACGTGTGTCCTGAAGAACTTCAGAATCATACAGCGTCCCCAGCCTGGTTTCCCCTTGAATGTCAAGCC
Organism: Mustela nivalis; assembly: GCF_964662115.1. Lineage (NCBI taxonomy): Eukaryota > Metazoa > Chordata > Mammalia > Carnivora > Mustelidae > Mustela > Mustela nivalis. Next base: position 215,338 of record NW_028135712.1, on the reverse strand, counting down.
CTGAACACAAACTCTGCCTTTGCTCCACTGACACAACCAGAAGGTGATGATCTGGAAATAGACGCCTGTAAGCTCTGCATGAAGACTTGCCACTTTGAACGGGAAACGACACCACACACAGACCCCAGGATATACCCAACACACACAGATCAGGACACTGTGCTGCCCAGAGAGGAACAGGACTCCAGAAATGGGTACAACTGAAAACATGCCTGCATTTACTTGGTTCTTTTCTGGGACCTTCTCGTGCACGGTGCTGCTATTGTCCCCTTGGGCTCCACAGGCTTCTGATTGGGACCGAAGGCCGAGAAGGGACAGAGGTGGTTTCAGACTGGCGACGACCACACAGGATTCAAGCCAACCCTCTACCCCTGCCCCAGCCTATTCCCCTCTCTCCTTCTGAAGGGTCCACTGTGTTTCTCACAGGACTCCCCTGACTCCTGTGGACGAAGGCGGGAACTGTCCATCACCCTCGCAGATACGACCACTCTGCCTGGGACATATGTTTCCAGAACTAATCTATAATGCTGGACAACTGGGGGTCTCCACATGTGAGACTGATGTGAAGGTTGTGCTTCATCCAGCCCAGAGCCCAGAACATCGTGTCTGTGTAGTACACCTGGGCAATGCTTCTATGTCTGTCCTCTGTGGAATGTCACTTTTCTGCTCCATAGTAGACGCCTGCTGCCCAGTTCTTTATGGCGAACCAGACAGTCCATGATATGGACGTCAGACAAAGTGGAGGAATGTTACCATGTCCTCACTTGGGCTTATTGCTGCATTGCAAAACCTTGTGGTACCACCTCTCCATCCTCTCCACCTACAGAAGGGGTTTAACTATGAATAAGCTCTATGACCCATGTCAATTCAGATCATCTCACCTTGTGGTGGAGGAACGAGGTGTGGCCGAGGCCCCCATGTCGACCACTGTGGAGGTGGATGAGGAGGAGGGAAGTCTGGTATATTCCACCCCATGTGGTAGGGCATACGGAGGAGCCCTGGGCAATGAGGGAACTCTCTCACACCTCTAGCGACCTGCAGAACAGACAAGAAAATATTTTAGCAAAACAGACAAAAGTTGCAACACCAAGAATAGAAACCAAAACAAAGAGCTCTCAGCATCCGGCTCCTTCTCCAATACCACCTTCCAGGAGAGCTGCATCATGCTAGAAAACTTACATGCCCCTCCCAGCTGGGGCCAGTACAATGAGCGGGGAGAGGGCAATGGCTGTTACAGGAATAGCCTGTCACCACACATCACTGCCCATGTCGGCCCACATTATCCAGCAAGAAGTAGTGTCTTCAAGATGAAAAAGGATCATTGCAAACTAAAGCAGCACATTCCAGACACGGAGGCATCGAAATCCTGGACAATACTTCCTCTATCCTCCTCAGCCACCAGAGAAGATTTTGCTTTGAGCAGAATAGAGAGAATATGATGAAACTGAATGCCCTTTCTCCACAAAGTTTCCGAGCCACTTGAGGGGAATCGTTGGCCTGTAAGTCCCTGACTCTCCCCACGCTGCCTCGCTCCTGACAAAGGGGTCCTCTACTCTCTACAGTTTCTGTCCATGGCTACAAAGACACTTGAGGAATTAGGGCCTTGTGGTCTGACAGGGGCACTGGAAAAGTGTCGTCCGAGGGACATGATATCAAAAACCTTTATTTACACTGAGCAGCTGTGCTTGTCTTTTTTTTTTTTTAAAGATTTTATTTATTTGACAGACAGAGATCAGAAGCAGGCAGAGAGGCAGAGAGAGAGAGAGGAAGGGAAGCAGGATCTCTGCTGAGCAGAGAGTCTGATGTGGGGCTTGATCCTAGGACATAGGATCATGACCTGAGCCTAAGGCAAAGGCTTTAACACATTGAGCCACACAGGCGTCCCCTGTGTTTGTCTGAAAACACAGCCATTTGGAAATTTCAACCTACTGAGTTCCAGAGTAATTTTGTACAATGGGAAATGAAGATGGGAAGGCTATATAAGAGAATTCACAAAAGGGTATATGCTTCCCAATGGAAAACTCCACACGTGTGATGAGAAAAGAAATCAACTCTCACAGTAACTTAGGACCAAATGACCTGCTCCTGGAAACCCAGCTGAAGGGCTGGGAGGCAGTGATCATGCACGTAATCACTGATGTCCCCCTTCAGAACGTGTGACCCAGTGTGCGATTACGACAGTGCACATAAGAGCTTTGACACTTCAAAATACTTGTAGAAAGGGTCTTAAGTGGGCTGGTTCTGCAAGGCACATTTTCCAGCAGAAGTAAAATGGAGATGACTTGTGAATCATGCCCTGAGAACATTGCAGACTGCAAAGGAGACAGTATAAAATGCAGAGAGAGTTTTCCCCAGTTTCCGTTTGTGAGGATTCCCAGACCCATCTATCCCCAGCATGAGCACAACACCAGTGCACCTGAATGTAACCTAAAGGGAGTCGGGCTGGCCAGAGGACTTCACTGTGGAGGGAGGGGCCCTCCTCCCCCAGTTAATTCCCCGGAGTGCACTGTGGGCAGGCAGGGGTACACATCCGCACACACATCTTCCCCACCACCATGTTCCAATACTATAGCATCTGTGCCAGAACAGCTATCCGCCCCCTGTGTCTCACCTAGCACCTGGGGTGAAGAGATTCCATGGGGAAAACTACTGTCACCACATGTTAATATAGATCTGCACACCTCGACAGAGACAAGAGTGTGACACCAAGGATAATCAACTAAGGAAAAACTCCATTCACGACAGGCCAGTATCTGCAGCTGGGACCACACCTCTCCCATCACAGCAAACAGAGCAGCTCCTTCTATACATTGAGAACAAACACAATGATAGGCCGTGGAAAGCCTGTTGTCCACACGTGGAAGTGCAGGTGCTTATGGGTCAGCCGGAAGCCCACCAGCATCCCCCTGAACAGCTCTGCTTCCCTCCCTGACAATGGGATCTCCTACGCTCCACAAGGGCTGTCCATGGCCACAGACACCGCTGACGAGATAGGAGTGTCTGGAGTCCTGCAGAGGACCTGGAAGAGTGCTTTCTGAGAGTAACAGGACCCCTTTGAGTGAGCGAGACCAGCTCTGTGGATCTACGTCCCCGACATTCGGACAGTTCTTAGCTCAGGCACAGAGCAAATGCCTAGTCTTTGGTGCTGAGACCCACTGATGGGCCGATTTGATACCCCCAAATGGGAACCAGTGTGTCTGGGGAGCACAGGCAATGCTCCCAAGATGGGTCGGGAGAGACCCTATGAGTTGGCACAGCCATCAGACCCCATCAGAACCCGCTCATGGAAGCACAAGTAAAACACGTGTGAGGTGTGGGCCTTGCAGAGAGTCACTGGGATTCCCTCTTCAGGGCTGCTGCTCCAGGGGGTGTTTTCTATGACACACCTGGCACCTGCCAGAGTTCATCATCATCTCACCCAGGGGCCAACTGGAGGGATTCCAGCTGTCGTCTTCATCCACTCAGATGGGACGCACGGGAGGTCACAGCTCACCTTCTCCACAAACACTCAAGCTGCCCAAAGCATGTGGGGCAAGTGTGACGCGGTCTTGGCTTTTCCCATTTTCCATCTGAGGACCTCTGCAGATACTCTCCCAGGTTAGTCTCCTGACCCGAATAGTAAAAATGCTCCAGCTCCCACAGGAAAGCAAACGGCAAGGAGTCAGCTGGAGTAGCTGACTTCACTGTGGGGTGAGATGTCACCCTCCTTCAGTTATGTACACACACACATACACGCACGTCCACACACACACACATACACACACAGATGCATGAGGTGAGCATCCTACCATCACGTGTCTCAAAGCATCTACAGCTTTGGGAGGAAGCACAAAATTGAAGATCTCTAACGGAGCAGGCGGAGGCTCCTGGGTGAACAGCGTGCACTCTGAAAGGGATGATTGCAGGACACACACCAAGGCCACAGGCTAGGACAGGGACCTGTCCACACTGCAATCCATTTCAGAAACGGACACAACTAAAAATGCCCAAGCACTTACCGTATGCATCTCTGGGTTGCTTTGAGGGCTAGTGCTGCTGTTCATCCTGGGAACCACTCTAGATGCTAGGTCAGACAAAGGTCAGAGTTTTATATTGGTTTCGTGCCCTCCATGCCTTCCTCTCCCCATCTTGCACTCTTTCCCACACTTGGGTCCCTTATCAGAAGGTTTCACCCGTGACTCAAGTGAGTCCTTTGCAATGAGAGACACCAGTCTCCTCTTGCCTGAGACACTCCAGGGCCCTGGTTCCAGTGTTTCTGTAAGTAACCCATCACGTGTAAACAGGTCGGGGTACAACTGGCTATCAACACTAAAATTGGGGTGCTCAACACACATCAGAAAAAAATCACTGTATCTTCATAGATTAAACACCTAAGTGAGAATAGCCTTGTGTGGGGACATCCACAAACCCTCAACATGAACAGCCCATGTTCTCTTCTCAGGCCACAGGTGGATGGTTCATTTGTCCATCCTGCATTTGGGACCTAGAATGCGTGACTGGCCAACAAATAAACATTTCAGGGAAGAAACAGACTTTGACATTTGTATAGTCACGAAAAAAGAAATCATAGACAGATTGAGCAATAAAGCTATGGCATTGCACCGATAACATGAGAGGAGTAAAATATATTTCATTGCTCAATATGGTCCTATAGATGACAAATAAAACAAAAATATAGAAACCTCCATAATGAGTAAATAAATGCCCTTTTTCACAAATAGTCTTTTATTTTTTGTCAAGGTTTGACCACTGAGTCAAGGTGGGAAGGGCGCTCGTCTCGCACCTTCTCAGGCTCAGCTCTTCAGAAGGGGGTAGCAGGGGGAAGGTGTGGAGCGGCGTGAGCTCCACCTGTCACGGGGGCAAGTGTCCTGCTGCCTGGGGACATATAAGAAAAGCACCCTCCTGTCACCCCTTCAGACAACCTGCAGGCTGGAGGTGGACACACAGCAATCACCCACAGGAACAGGAAGGACACCATGTGGTTTCACAGCAGAAATCAGGCTGCTGCATTTCACATCGTGCTCCCTACCTTGCCACACAGGCTTCTGCAACTCAGGCCTTCCCGGCATCAGTTCCCGCCTCACGGATCCCACAGGTAGCATCTCCCTTTGCATCATGCGCAGTCTTGAACACAGAAAAAGAATGGACATCTCTAAGAATTACAACACCACGTCCTCTCCTAGGCAGTAAACAGCATAGCCGTCACCTCTCCAAATACCCGTAAAAACGCACATCAAACTCTCACACCTGTATTTCAGGTAGGCGTTCTCCCTGCTCTGCTGCATCATCCTTGTTTCCCAATACCGAGCCTTCATCTGCGGCAGAAAAACACACCCACCTTCAGTTGTGCCTAACTGTGTTGCATACGAAGATGAGGAAAAGGAAAATACTTACCCAGTTAGCCAGAGCATTCCTCTCTTGAACTGCGATCTGAAAAAGCCAACACACCAGAAACCCATGTTCAGGGCTCTAAGGGCCACGACCATCACCTGCAGGGGCCGCCAAGGGGTCAGTGTGTTGGACACAACTCCCATTACCTTGTGGTTGAAGGTGAGGTTAGACTCCTGCAGCTCTTCCCGCATTTCTTCCACTTCTCGTCTGTGAGGGGGGACAATTGTTTTCATCAGACAAAACCCAACACTGGGTGCGATTTTTAATCATCTGCCAATGTGGCCATCCTCCTCTTATCTGTCCCCTCATACAATTGATCCTGACACAGGAAACACATTCACCTGACTATAATTGGACTGTGGGATCAAAGCTGTTCTTACAGCCTTTCCTTCATCATTTTTTTTTGCCTGCAGGATCAAAACCGACAAAACTTCCTTACCCGTTTTCAATCTTTCCCTCAGTTATCACATGACAAATGTCTTTTGTCATGAAGCTCTATTCTCCTTTAACTTCTATCCTCACTATGGTTCCCAGGTTTGCAAAGACCAGCACCATCAGATGCCACTACCGGGCTTATGGGAAGGACTCATCCTAGGACAAACTGTTTTCCTCCAAACACCACCTCAAGGACGCTGGTATGGAGCTAGTTTCCACACTCAGGCCAAACTGGGGATCCGGATATGTTTAGTAACGTAATTGTTTTGTGCCTTATCTTTCTGTGTCAGTTAATTCGCTCTGGATACATCCTCTGAATTTTAGTGTATATTACTTAATTGAGTCCTCAAAATGTACAAAGATTAACAATCCAAAGGGAGGGAGCAGTCAAGATGGTCGAGAAACAGCAGGCTGAGATGACATCAGGTAGCAGGAGACGAGCTAAATAGCTTATCAATACATTCCAAACACCTACAAATCCAACAGGAGATCCAAGAGAAAAAGAGCATCAATTTGAGAAACAGAAAATCGACTACTTTCTGAAAGGTAGGACCCACGGAGAAGTGAATCCAAAGCGACGGGAAGAGAGACCCTGGGGGGAGGGTCCGGCTTCTGACAAGCAACAGAGCATAAAACCAGGACTTTTAAAAGCGATGCGCACTGAGGGACGTTGCTCCAGAGGCTAAACCGGGCTGAAGCCCGTGCAGGGACAGCATGCCCCCAGGTCCTGCAGGGTCACAGAAGGCCCGGGGGTGTCTGAGTGTCATAGAACACGCAGGTATTAGAACAGGGAAGCCGGGAACAGAAAGAGAGCCAAGGAGTGACCTCTCAACTCAGCGTTACCTTGAACCGTATTCCATGGCACAGGATCTGGGGAAATCCCCCCAAAAGAGCTCAGCGATCTAAGGGTTTTGGAGACTCCAGGTGGAGCTGTGTGCCAGAGACAGAGACACTTGGTCACAGCCTGGGTGAGGTCTGAGCGCAGCCGGAGGCCAGGGAGAGGGAAATGATGAGTGCTTTTCTCTGAGGGCGCACTGAGGAATGGGTCCCTGAGCTCTCAGCTCCTCCAGGCCAGAGATTGGGAGGCCGCCACTTTCATTACTGATCTCTGGAACTCTACGGAAAAGTGTTCAGGAAACAAAATCTCCTGAAAGCGACCCCATGGGATTACTTAGCCTGGCCTCTGGAAAGGGTGGTGCAATTCCGCCTGGGGCAAAGAGACCTGCGGATCACTACAACAGGCCCCTCCCTGAGAAGAACAACAAGAAATCCAGTCAAGACCAAGTTCACTTACCAAGGAGAACAGTGGAATACCAGAGGAGGCGTAAGCAAACCATGAATTCACAGCTTACTCCTCATGATACTTTAGTCTTGCAAAGTTAATTTTTTAACACTACTTTTTTTATCTTCAGCTATTTTTTTTTAACTTTTACCGTTTCTTCTTTTAACGTTTTTTAAACTAGTTTATCTTAACAATACTTTTCATTAAAAAAAATTTTTCGAACCTTCATTATTATTGTTGTATGTTATCCTTCATTGTATCTAACTTCAGTTTCTGTATACACGTAGGGTTTTTTCTTCTAAAAAATTTGGGGTACAACTTCTTCTAATAGATGAAACTACACCCTAAATCTACCACCGGGCTTGTTCTACTCTCCAGCCTGAGCAATTCTTCTCCACTTTCTTTTTCTTTATTCTCCCAACCAACTTACATATCAACTCTTTCTTTAGAAATTTAAAAAAAAATCTTTTCATCTTAATAGTAATATTCTGTCCTTTCATTGTGTTTACTCTTATATATGTTTTCCATTCTTTAAAATTTTGGGAGGTAATTTCTTGTAAGAGACAAAAATACACCCAAAATTAAGTGAATGACGCTGTTCTAGTCACCAGTCTAATATGTATATATATATTTCTTTTTTATATTATTTCATTATTTGTATTCTTTTAAAAATTTTTTCCCTGAACTTCCTTTTACCCCCTTTCTCTCCCACCATGATTTGGGGTCTCTTCTGATTTGGCTCAAGCACACTTTCCTGGGGTCTTTGCCACCCTTTTAGTATTTTATTTGCTCCTTCAAATATTCTAATCTGGACAAAGTGACAAGGTGGAAAAACTCACCACAAAAAAAAGAACAAGAGGCAGTACCGAAGGCTAGGGATCTAATCAATATGGACATTGGTAATATGTCAGATCTAGAGTTCAAAATGACGATTCCCAAGGTTCTAGCCACACGCTACAAAGGCATGGAAGATATTAAAGAAACCCTATCTGGAGATATAAAAGCCCTTTCTGGATAAATAAAAGAACCACAGTTTAACCATGTTGAAATCAAAAAAGCTATTAAAGAGGTGCAATCAAAGATGGAGGCTCTTACTGCTAGGATAAATGAGGCAGAAAAAAGAATTAGTGATATAGAAGACCAAATAACAGAGAATAAAGAAGCTGAGCAAAAGAGAGACAAACAACTACAGGACTACTTGGGGAGTATTCCAGAGATAAGTGATACCATAAGACAAAACAACATTAGAATAACTGGGATTCCAGAAGGAGAAGAAGAGAGAGCAGAGCAGAAGGTCTATTGCAGAGAATTATTGGAGAGAATTTCCCTAATATGGCAAAGGGAGCAAGCATCAAAATCCAGGAGGTGTAGAGAACCCCCCTCGAAATCAATAAGAATAGGTCCACAACCCGTCATCTAATAGTAAAATTTACAAGTCTTAGCAACAAAGAGAAAATCCTGACAGCACCCCGGGACAAGAAGTCTGTAACATACAATGGTAAAAATATTAGATTGGCAGCAAACTTATCCAAAGTGACATGGCAGACCAGCAAGGACTGGCAAGATATATTCAGAGCAATAAACGAGAACAATATGCAGCCAAGAATACTATATCCAGCTAGACTATCATTGAAAATAGAAGGAGAGGTAAAAACATTCCAGGACAAACAAAAACTGAAAGAATTTGCAAACACCAAACCAGCTCTACAAAAAATATTGAAAGTAGTCCTCTAAGCAAAGAGAGAGCCTAAACGTTGTAGATCAGAAAGGAACAGAGACAACATACAGTAACAGTCATCTTACAGGCAATACAAGGGCACTAAATTTATATCTCTCAATAGTTCCCCTGAATGTAAATGGGTTAAATGCCCCAATCAAAAGACACAGGGTATCAGAATGGATAAAAAAACAATACCCAACCATATGCTGCCTACAAGAAACTCATTTTAGACCCTAAGACACATCCAGATTTAAAGTGAGGGTGTGGAAAACAATTTACCATGCTAATGAAAATCAGAAGAAAACTGGAGTGGCAATCCTTCTATCAGATCAATTAGATTTTATGCCAAAGACTATAGTAAAAGAGATGAGGAAGGACACTATATTATACTCAAAGGGTCTCTCCAACAAGAAGATCTAACAATTTTCAATATCTACGCCCCTGACATGGGAGCAGCCAACTATATAAACCAATTAATAACAAAATCAAAGAAACACATCAACAATAATACAAGAAGAGTAGGGGACTTTAACACTCTCCTCACTGAAATGGACAGATCATGCAAGCGAAAGATGAACAAGGAAATAAAGGCCTTAAATGACACACTGGACCATCACAGATGTATTCAGAACATTCCATCCCAAAGCAACAATACGTATTCTTCTCTAATGCACATGGAACATTTTCCAAAATAGATCACATTCTGAGTCATAAATCCGGCCTCAACCGGAATCAAAAGATTGCGATCATCCCCTGCATATTTTCAGACCACAAAGCTCTGAAGCTAGAACTCAATCACAAGAGGAAAGTTGGAAGGAACTCAAATGACAGAGAAAGGAAGCTAAAGAGCATCCTATTAAAGAATGGTTGGGTCAACCAGGAAAATAAAGAAGAATTGAAAAAAAAAATTCATTGAAACAAATGACAATGAAAACACAATGGTTCAAAATCTATGGGACACAGCAAAGGCAGTGCTGAGAGGAAAATATATAGCGATACAAGCCTTTCTCAAGAAATAAGAAAGGTCTCAAATACACAACCTAACCCTACACCTAAAGGAGCTGGAGAAAGAACACCAAAGAAAACCTAAACTCAGCAGGAGAAGAGAAATCATAAAGATCAGAGCAAAAATTAATGAAATAGAAACAAACAGGGGCGCCTGGGTGGCTCAGTGAATTGGGCTTCTGCCTTCGGCTCAGGTCATGATCCCAGGGTCCCGGGATCGAGCCCCGCATCGGGCTCTCTGCTCAGTGGGAAGCCTGCTTCCTCCTCCCTCTCTCTGCCTGCCTCTCTGCCTACTGCCTACTTGTGATCTCTCTCTCTGTCAAATAAATACTTAAAATCTTTCAAAACAAACAAACCAACAAATAAACCAAAGAATAGAACAAATCAATGAAACTAGAAGCTGGTTCTCTGAAAGAATTAATAAGATTGATAAACCCCTGGCCACACCTATCAAAGGAAAAGAAAAAGGACCCAAATTAATAAAATCACAAATGAAAGAGGAGAAATCAAACCAACACCAAAGAAATACAAACAATTATAAGAACATATTATGAGCAACTCTTCGCCAACAAATTTGACAATCTGGAAGAAGTGGGTGTACTAGTAGAGACAATATTATCTACCACGAGTGAGCCAGGAAGAAATAGAAAACCTTAACAGGCCCATAACCAGTAGGGAGACTGAAATAGTCATCAAAAATATCCAAACAAATAAAAGCCCAGGGCCAGATTGCTTCCCAGGGGAATTCTTTCAAACATTTAAAGAAGAATTAATTCCTATTGTCCCGAAACTGTTCCAAAAAACTGAAATGGTAGGAAAACTTCCAAACTCGTTTTATGAGGCCTGCATCACCTTGATCCTCAAACCAGACAAGGATCCCATCCAAAAAGAGAATTACAGATCAAGATCCTTGATGAACACAGACGCAAGTATTCTCACCAAAATACTAGCCAATAGGATCCAAGAGTACATTAAAATGATTATTCTCCACCACCAAGTGGGATTTATTCCAGGGCTGCAAGGTTGGTTCAACATCCGCAAATCAATTAATGTGATACAATACATTAAGAAAAGAACAAGAACCACATGATACTCTCAATAGATGCTGAAAAAGCATTGGACAAAGTATAGCATTCCTTCCTGATCAGAACACTTCAAAGTGTAGGGATAGAGGGCACATATCTCAATATTATCAAAGCCATCTATGGAAAACCCACTGCAAATATCATTCTCAATGGAGAAAAACTGAGAGCTTTTCCGCTAAGGTCAGGAACACGGCAGGGATGTCCATTATCACCACTGCTATTCAACATAGTACTAGAAATCCACGCCTCAGCAATCAGACAACAAAAAGATATCAAAAACATCCAAATCGGCAAAAAAAAAAAAAGTCAAACTCTCACTCTTTGCAGATGATATGATACTATATGTGGAAACCCCAAAAGACTTCACTCCAAATCTGCTAGAACTTGTACAGGAATTCAGTAAAGTGTCAGGATATAAAACCGATGCACAGAAATCAGTTGCATTGCTTTACACAACAACAAGACAAAAGGACGAAAATTAAGAGTCAACCCCATTTACAACTGCAAGAAAAACCACAAGATAATTAGGAATACAACTAAGCAAAGAGGCAAAGAATCTATACTAAGAAAACTCTAAAGTACTCATGAAAGAAATTGAGGAAGACACAAAGAAATGGAAAAAGGTTCCATGCACCTGGATTGGAAAAACAAATATTATGAAAATGTCTTTGCTACCTAAAGAAATTCACACATTTAATGCAATCCCTATCAAAATCCCATCCATTTTTTTTCAAAGAAATGGAACAAAAAATCCTAAAATTTATATGGAACCAGAAAAAACCTCGAATAGCCAAAGCAATATTGAAAAATAAAGCCAAAGTTGGTGGCATCACAATTCTGGAATTCAAGCTCTGCTACAAAGCTGTCATCATCAAGACAGAATGGTACTGGAACAAAAACTGACACATAGATCAATGGACCAGAAGAGAGAACCCAAAAATACACCCTCAACTCTATGGTCAGCTAATCTTCAACAAAGCAGGAAAGAACGTCCAATGTCCAAATGACAGTCTCTTCAACAAATGGTGTTGGGAAAATTGGACAGCCACCTGCATTAAAATGAAACTGGATCATTTCCTTACACTACACAGGAAAATAGACTCAAAATGGACGAAGGACGTCAATGTGAGAAAGGAATCCATCAAAATCCTTGAGGAAAATACAGGCAACAACATCTTCAACCTCAACCACAGCAACTTCTTCCTAGAATCATCATCAAAAGGGAGGAAATCAAAGGCAAAAACAAAGTATTGGAACTTCATCAAGACCGAAAGCTTCTGCACAGCAAAGGAAACAGTTAACAAAACCAAAAGACAACTGACAGAATGGGAGAAGATATTTGCAAACAACATATCAGATAAAGGGGTAGGATCCAAAATCTATAAAGAGCTTCGGAAACTCAATACCCAAAGAACAAATAATCCAATCAAGAAATGGCAGAGGACATGAACAGACATTTCTGCAAAGACATCCAGATGGCCAACAGACACATGAAAAATTGCTCCACATCACTCGGCATCAGGGAAATTCAAATCAAAATCACAATGAGATACCACCTCACACTAGTCAGAATGGCTAAGATTAACAAGTCAGGAAATGACAGATGCTGGCGAGGATGCATAGAAAAAGGAACACTCTTACACTTTTGGTGGGAATGTAAGCTGGTGCAACCAACTCTGGAAAACAACATGGTGGTTTGTCAAAAAGCTGAAAATAGAGTTACCCTATGACCCAGCAATTGCACTACTGGCTATTTACCCTAATGATACAAACGCAGTGATCTGAAGGGCCACGTGTACCTGAATGTTTATAGCAGCAATGTCCACAATAGCCAAACTACGGAAAGGACCTAGATGTCCATCAACAAATGAGTGGATAAAGAAGATGTGGTATATATATATACAGTGGAATACTATGAAGCCATCAAAAGAAATATCTTGCCATTTGCGACGACGTGCATGGAACTAGAGGGAATTATCCTTATCGAAAGAAGTCGACCGGATAAAGACAACTATCATAGGGTCTCCCTGATATGAGGAAGTGGAGATGCAACGTGGGGGGTTGTGGGGTAGGAAAAGAATAAATGAAACAAGATGTCACAAAATAAACTGAGGGATGCTGGGGGGAAGGTTGTAGGGAGAGGATGGTGGGGTTATGGACACTGGGGAGGGTATGAGCTATGGTGAGTGCTGTGAAGTGTGTAAGCCTGGTGAATAACAGACCTGTACCCCTGGGGCTAAGAATACATCATAGGTTTATAAGAAAATTAAAAAATTAAAAAAAAATCCAAAGGGAACTTTTCAGGAGCCAATAGTATGTAGTGTCTGAACTTACCTGTACTTCTCCATTTCTTCTTCAGTTACTTTCAGATATTTATTGGCAGCTAACAGCTCATTCTTAGTTGCATTCAATTCATACAGTTTCTCTTCTAGCTTCCTAAGATGGGAGAGATATATACATTGTCCAGTAGCCACGGTAATGAATTTTTGCCATTTATTCTTCTAGCACACCTGATGGCCTATGTTGGAATGTCCCCGCCAAAAGCACAGACTGACAACACAACAGGAAAATGAATGAAGGCCCCATTTAGGGTTGAAGAAACATCGAACTTTTGCTGCTGTCCAAGCTCCCTGCAATCGGGGCTGTCTTTTTACTTGTCTACTTTAACTCATTCACCATGTCACCAAATAATATTGCACTCTGTGCCCTCTTGGAATGCATCTTTGGTTTGAGATGGTGAAGGCTCATTTCAATTCAAAGTGAAAAGCCAAGCCTGACGAGCTACACTTATTAGGATGAATAGGGGCCCATCATTAGTCTCTGTGGGGAGCCCTGATCCTCAGACCAAGGCTGTGCCCCCACATTCAGCCCAAAGGAACTTCCAGAATATGGCTTCACTGGTATGGAAACTCACTCCCACACATCTCTAGGCTTTAGAAGTACAACCCCTGGCTCCTCGTGAAAGATCCTGGTATAGGAAAAGGCCAATCTTAGTGCCGAACATATGTCCTCAAATAATCCATGTGAACTGTCACATACTCAGGGTGTTATCTCAGTGGAACATAGTTCAGATGTAAATCTGTCAACTCCAGTTACTCTAACTTTATTTAAAAAAAAGATTTTATTTATTTATTTGAGAGAGAGAGATCTGAAGTATGCAGAGAGGTAGGCAGAGTGTGTGTGTGGGGGGGGGGAAGCTGGCTGTCCACTGAGCAGAGAACCCAATGCTGGGCTCCATCCCAGGGGGACCATGAACTCAGCCGAAAGCAGAGGCTCTAACCTACTGAACCACCCAGGCGTCCCAAGTCAAACTTCTTGACCAAAACCAGCTTCATGGATGGTGAAGGCAGCAAACGGTGATGCTTAGAAAGTTTGGTCTGCTGGGCTGCCCTCAACTCTTTTGTTCATGGTGTTCATTCACAAGGTTTCAACAGGACACTTGTCAAGAATCTCATGCAGAAAGACTTAGGGACAGACAAAAGCTCTAGAAAGAGAAGGACAGGAGCATCTGCTTCTGGTCTCTCAACCATCCTTCAGCAAATGTCTTCTGGAGCGGCAGTCAGTGTGTGGCTCAGGGATATGGTGTTGAAGAGAGAAAGGTGGTCAGGACATTGGGCCTGCCCCAAGAAGGTCCTGAAGTATGTAAATTAAAAGTAAGACTCCTTTCTTTGCCTGAATTGTGTTCTAACAGCAGAAATAAAAGTAATGAAATATTATTATTATTAAAATTAATATTATTTCAAAGATTGATTTGAGAGAAGGAAAGAGTGAGGGGAGTGGGTCTTTACCAATGAACAGAACCCAAGTGCCTGTGAGAGAGAGTGGCCCCCACCCCTGATGTGGGAAGGAATAACACAAAGCTGAGTCTCCAGGGTAGACAGGGAACAGTTTTGCTTTTCCACATGAATGAGGGACTCCAACGTCCTTATCTCTCCTGAGAAATAAAAGGACACACTGGACAAGAGAGCAAACTTGTGAGTGAATGCACCCAATTTCTAAAGGGCACATGAAGAAACATGATAATCAGATGGAGAAGAAGGAAGCCTAGGAGAAAGCCAGCCTGGCAGTGGGAGCCAGTTTCCGGAGGACACATCAGTGAATTCTAGAACAGGCAAGTGAATACAAAGTAAATGAACAAGCAACCTTTTGGGGACAGGTTGGAATGCAACAAGTGAAGCTCTCATCCGCCAGCAAAGGTGAGACTTAGTGAAACTGCAGGCTTTGGTTGGGATCCAAGAGACATACACCTAGAAAATCGTGTGGAGGGGCACCAGGATGGCTCAGTAATTATCTGCTTAAAAGTATTTGGTACAGGTCATGATCCCAGGGTCCTGCAATAGAGCCCCACACTGGACTCCCTGTTCGGCGGGAAGCCTGCTTCTCCCTCTCACACTCCCCCTGCTTGAGTTCTCTCGCGGTGTCTCTTTCTGTCAAATAGATAAATAAAATCTCTTAGAAAGAAAGAAAGAAAGAAAGAAAGAAAGAAAGAAAGAAAGAAAGAAAGAGATAGAAAAAAAAAAAAGAAAATCAGGTGGTCAGGAAATACCCTGGCCTTCTAAGGTATTGGGCTGCAGTGAATGATCTCAGTTGTACACCAGATAAAGGGACCCAGTATTGCTGGAGCCCCAGCACACTTTCCACAAAGAAACTTTCCCTGTTTCTGCAGGAAGAGAATTCCATTTTTCTCTCCATGTTCTGGACCCAAGTCTCATACTGAACAAGAAATGGACCTAATGCAGGAGTGGTCAGAGCATGTGATGAGAGTTAAAATGAAAGGGAAATGTAGACTGATCCAGAGGGGATCCACGTATCAAAGTGATTAAAGCTGGTACCTTCCCCCTTCTTCCCCAATGAATCACACAATAACATGTGGCAAGTCATTAGAACAGAAAGGAAAATTCAGGTTACACAAATCAAGACAGGAATGGCAGCCCAATTCTACAGAATGCATTTGGCAAAAGTACACAAAGATCCAATTCCAGAAGATCCAAATAGTTGCCGCCACGAAAATTCATACAACAATATCTGTGACAACACAGCAATAGCTTACTCTTCTGCAGTCAGTTTTCGGTTTTCAGAGAACTCCACCACCATATCCAATTTTTTCTTTAGCAGGTTCAATTCTGCTTCTTTTGAACACTGGTCTTCCAGGAATGTTTTCCTTTCTGTAAAGGATGAGTTTAATTTTCTATGTTTGTGCCATGACCTGAGAACTTGGTTTCAATGGGGAAAGGAGAAGGGCAACGCTGTGAAGGCAGAAAGGCATTCTCTCCCTGCCCGATGCAAACTCATTGCCACCATATGGAGATTTCATCCCCCAAAACAAGGTACCTTTCAGTTCTTGGTTTTTTGATGTCAAGGCTCTCAACTCTTGATCCGCCAGTGCATCTTGGGCCTTTAAGACAGATTTGAGAAAAGACATATGAGGGCACCTAACAGGACAGGATCATGGAGGGCAACAAAGAAAGCCCTTGAAGCATAAATGGAATAAGGGACAAGTAACGAAACTAGTTTATGTCAAAAAACGCACAAATGGCTTTCTTAGAGGAACTGATATAAAATAATATTCTACTATACATATTGGGCTTGCTATCATCCTTCACTGCTCACGTATTTTGTGGGATTTTCTATGTAACTTGGAGGGCAGCACTGAAAGATGTGATGATTACCCAGCTGTGAAATAAACCATACTTCCTAGGCCTTGAAATTGCAAATCTCATCGGGGTGGTCCTAAGTGAAATCACAGTTCATGGTTCAGTAGAGGTTTCTGTTCCCAGATGCCCACACTCTACTGCGCAAACAGCACAGGAGTACACTGCACTCACCTCACCCAAATAAACCAAAAGCCTCCCAAGCCACATTATAGTACAACTAACACCTAACTTTTACCACATCCACATTCTTAATATTCTTTTCTCTCTGAGCTTGTAAGAGAGCCTGTTTACAATGAAGGGAGTCCTTCAAATTTTCATTAATCTCTTCCACCTTTTTGATGTTCTCCTTCAAGAAAACATATTGAATGAGTAACAGTGATTCATTCCTTGGGGCACCTGGGTTGCACCGGGGTGGCCCAGTCTGTGGAGTGTCTGACTCCTGCTTTCGTTTGCCTCAAGTCCTGATCTCAGGGTCATGGGATTGATCACCGCATCAGGCGAAACACTCGGCACAGTGTCAGCTTGGCATTCTCTCTCTGTCTCCTTCAGACCCCCTCGCCTCACTCTTTCCTTCTCTCAAATCAATCTTTGAAATAATAATAATTTTAATAATAATAATAATAATATTTTATTACTTTTATTTCTGCTGTTAGAACACAATTCAGGCAAAGAAAGGAGTCTTACTTTTAATTTATGTACTCCAGCAAGGGAATGCTTATGTTCTCTCTTTGTTTCCACTTGCTTCTTTGCTTCCCTGGCCTACAAAAAATATGAAAAAGAATCAGAAGTCCAAAATAGCATGTTAAAGAAACCTATATCTGTGCCTCTCCTTTTGTGACAAAGAAAGAGGCAGTACTCTACATTTGTGAAGCTTCTCTTACTCAAGGACCATTTCTGGGTTGCATGATATAGATCGATAGAATGAACTACCAGAGGGTAAGTAACCAATATGAAATCACAAAAAAATATTTGAAAGGGTACACATACCTTGTCCTCCCAACTCGCTATGTTTTTTTCAAGATCCCTGTTTTCGTTTTTAAGGTTATTAATCTTCATCTTGATTTGGTCTAAAGTAACTGAAAGGAGAAAAAAGAATTTTAAGATAATTAGCAAAAACAGCGACATTGAATAATCCCAATATATTAGCACCAGAGTACATTCTCTGACACTTGGGTGTCACTAACTTGCTAGCATTCCCATTGTGCCTGAAGGAAGCATGTTGTAGCAGCATTTGAAACCTAAGACATTCTATATCAGTGAGATTCCTACTTAAAATGTTTTTCAAACATAAAAAAAGAAACAATCGAAAGCTTTCTCATTTTTCTCCCACCTGTAAGCACCATTCTTGGAAAATTCAAACCTTGCATATGCTAATGTCATCGCCAGAGATGTGACCGAAAAATCAAGCATCCTAGCAACTAACATCTCTCTCCTCCAGTGATTCAGATACAAAAGCAGGTCCCTGCAAACAACACATAATGAGCAAAACTATACATTGTTTCTGCTCAGTGGATCGTCTAACTCCAGGTCCTACTTGGAATTCCACACAAGGAAAGCTCAAGATGTCAGGTGAGTGACAACTCACAGGCCTTCGGAAACTTTCTGCTGCTCCCAGATCGCCTTTCATGGACCCCAGGCTGGGGGCTCTGGAGGACCAGTTCTCTGCTATAAACACATTTGGGTACAATCTCCACGTTACAGAGAGTCTTTGGAGGCCCTGGATAATGCACAAGCCTGAGAAGACAAGCTTTTTTCATCACAACAGGAGAATGTTACCCTGCACCCTTAAAGGGAAACAACACTCATGAGGAGACTGATGGCAGCTGCATAACACTTGTAAGGTCTAGAACACAGACTCCTCTAAGAGCCACTTAATTTTCTCATCGTGGGGCACCTGGGTGGCTCAGTTGGTTAAGGGTCTGCCTTCTGCTGGGATCAGGATCCTGGGTCCTGGGATCACATCCCACATCCAACTCTCTGCTCAGCAAGGACCTGCTTCTCCCTCTCTGTCTGCCTCCCACTCTGCCAGCTTGTGCTCTCTCTATATATATATATCTACTGAATAAACAGAATCTCTTAAAAAATAATTCTCTCATCTTGCCTCAAAGTGCAAACTTCTCTTCTCCTGACCCACCGTGAGCGCTCTCCTGCTCTGAGACCTCTCTTCTCACCAGAACCACTTCCACACTCACAACAACGAACAACGACATTCAATGGCTTCCTAAGTGCCAGGTGGCCACCCAGGCCGTCAACAGCCAGCACCATGGAATCACCACAATCCATGATCCCCACACACTATCCATTATCCCCGCTGGCACAGGCTTTATTCCATTCATTCTCCCCTGGCAGGCAACGACCCCTCCACTTCAGACTTAAAACCACAGTTTACTTCTCTCCTGTAACACACGCTCTGCATGGCAATATCTGCCTTCTTCCCTATGTGTAGCCATTTTGCTAGACTCAGAGAGTTTTCTCCTTTTGACAGTTCACCAAGAGCCAGCTCATGGTGAAGTACTCACTCCAGACCTCACACTGTCATCATCACTTGCCTCCTAAACATGTCTCTGCAAAATTACACCTTGTATTCTCCCTAGTCCCACAAAGAGTTCCTTCTCCTGGTCTCTTAGAGATGGCAACTCCCTCCACACTGTCACTTAGACTCCACATGGGGAAGAGAAGCATTTTCAAGTCTTAAGTCAGTGAGACATCAGAAGTCACCATATTTATCCCTCATCAAATTAAAAACACATCAAATACGGGTACTGAGAAATTTTGGCAAAGAAAACTGAAGCCCCAAATCTTACCTTCGTATTGTCGAGGCTTTATCTAAGAGAGGAAGAAACAAAGATAATCTCGATGACAAAACATATTATGAGTAATAATCTATAGTACAGATATTACCACAATTATAATCCAAAGATATTACAACAATCACTTTGCTTAGCAGCATGAATTCACAGGATTAAAAAGGAAGATAAAATTAGAATTTTTCATGAAGTCATCATTGTTTAGAATCAATTTATGATAAAGAGCACAACTTGTGTTTAACTTATTTTTGCCCCCAAATTCTATTCACATAGTAGTCAATGAATGTTCAACCTCTTCAATTTTGACAAGGGATCATGCAGACATTGAAAAGATATCCTTTAATTCATTATTTCCCTAGCTATTTTTTATGTTAGTCACCACACAGTCTGTCATTAGTTTTTGTTTTCTTGTTTTTTTTAATTTATTTTTTATTTATTTTCAGCCTAACAGTATTCTTTGTTTTTGTACCACACCCAGTGCTCCATGCAATCCATGCCCTCTCTAATACCACCACCCCAACTTCCCAACCCCAAGACTTAAAACCCCTGAGATTGTTTTTCAGAGTCCATAATCTATAATAGTTCACCTCCCCTTCCAATTTCCCCCAACTCCCTTCTCCTAACTCCCCATGTCCACCATGCTCCACCAATAAGTGAAACCATATGATAACTGACTCTGTTTGTTGCCTTATTTCACTCAGCATAATCTCCTCCAGTCCCATCCATGTTGCTAAAAAACCTGGGTATTCGGGGGTGCCTGGGTGGCTCAGTGGGTTAAGCCGCTGCCTTCGGCTCAGGTCATGATCTCAGGGTCCTGGGATCAAGTCCCGCATAGGGCTCTCTGCTCGGCAGGGTGCCTGCTTCCTCCTCTTTCTCTCTGCCTGCCTCTCTGCCTATTTGTGATCTCTCTCTGTCAAATAAATAAATAATAAAAATCTTTAAAAACATTAAAAAAAAAAGCTGGGTATTCGTCCGTTCTGATGGAGGCATAATACTCCATAGTGTATATGGACCACATCTTCCTTATCCATTCGTCCGTTGAAGGGCATCTTGGTTCTTTCCACAGTTTGGCAACTGTGGCCATTGCTGCTATAAACACTGGGGTACAGATGGCCCTTCTTATCACTACATCTGTATCTTTGGGGTAAATATCCAGTAGTGCAATGGCAGGTCATAGAGAAGCTCTATTTTTAATTTCTTAAGAAATGTCCACACTGTTCTCTAATGAGGCTGCACCAACTTGCATTCCCACCAACAATGGAAGAGGGTTCCCCTTTCTCCACATCCCCTCCAACACATATTGTTTCCCGTTTGGTTAATTTTGGCCATATCTCAATGTAGTTTGAATTTGACTCTCCCTGAGGGCTAGTGATGATGAACATTTTTTCATGTGTCTGATAGCCATTTATATGACTTCATTGGAGAAGTGTATGTTCATACCTTCTGCCCATTTTTTGATATGATTATTTGGTGTGTGTTGAGTTTGAGGTGCTCTTGTAGATCCTGGATATCAACCTTTTGTCTGTACTGTCATTTGCAAATATCTTCTCCCATTCCGTGTGTTGTCTCTGTGTTTTATTGACTGCTTCCTTTGCTCTGCAGAAGCTTTTGATTTTGCTGAAGTCCCAAGTTTATTTTGGCTTTTGTTTCCTTTGCCTTTGGGGACATATCTTGAAAGGAGTTGCTGTGGCTGATATCGAAGAGATTACTGCCTATGTTCTCTTCTAGGATTCGGATGGATTCCTGTCTCACGTTGAGGTCATTTATCCATTTTGAGTTTTTATTTGTGTATGGTATAAGAGAATGGTCGAGTTTCATTCTTCTACATATAGCTGCCCAGTTTTCCCAGCACCATTTATGGAAGAGACTGTTTTTTTTTTTTCCACCGTATATTTTTTCCTGCTTTGTCAAAGATTATTTGCCCATAGAGTTGAGGGTCAATATCGGGGCTCTCTACTCTGTTCCACTGGTCTATGTGTCTGTTTGTATGCCAGTACCATGCTGTCTTGGTGATCAGAGCTTTGTAGTAAAGCTTGAAATCAGGTAACGTGATGCCCCGCATTTTATTTTTGTTTTTCAACATTTCCTTAGCGATTCAGGGTCTCTTCTGATTCCATAGAAATTTTTGGATAATTTGCTCCAGGTATTTGAAGAATACTGGTGAAATTTTGATTGGAATGGCATTAAAAGTATAGATTGCTCTAGGCAGTATAGACATTTTAACAATGTTTATTCTTCTGATCCTAGAGCATGGAATGGTCTTCCATCTTTGTGTGTCTTCTTCAATTTCTTTCTTGAGTGTTCTGTAGTTCTCGAGTACAGATCCTTTACCTCTTTGATTAGGTTTATTCCCAGGTATCTTATGGTTCTTGGTGATATTGTAGATAGAATCAGTTCTCTAATTTCCCTTTCTGTATTTTCATTGTTAGTGTATAAGAAATCCACTGATTTCTGTACATTGACTTTGTATCCTGCCACATTACTGAATGGCTGTATGAGTTCTAGTAGTTTGGGGGTGGGGTCTTTTGGGTTTTCCATATAAAGAATCATGTCATCCGCAAAGAGAGAGAGTTTTACTTCTTCATTGCCAAATTGGATACCTTTTATTTCTCTTTGTTGTCTGATTACTGTTGCTAGGACTTCTAATACTATGTTGAACAAGAGTGGTGAGATTGGGCAACCTTGTCGTGTTCCTGATCTCAACGGGAAGGCTGCAAGCTTTTTCCCATTGAGGATGATATTTGCTGTAGGTCTTTCATAGATAGATTTGATGAAGTTCAGGAATGTTCCCTCTATCCCTATACTTTGAAGCGTTTTAATGCATCGGATGCTAGATTTTGTCAAATGCTTTTTCTGCATCGATTGAGAGGACCATGTGGTTCTTCTCTCTTCTCATACTAATTTGTTCTATCACATTGATTGATTTGCAAATGTTGAATCATCCTTGTAGCTAAGGGATGAATCCCACCTGGTCCTAGTGGATAATCTTTTTAATAAGCTGTTGGATCCTGTTTGCTAAGATCTTGCTGAGAATCTTAGCATCCATATTCCTCAGTGATATTGATCTGAAATTCTCCTTTTTGGTAGCGTCTTTGCCTGGTTTGGGAATCAGGGTAATGCTGGCTTCATGGAAAGAATCTGAAAGTTTTCCTTCTGCTTTAATTGTTTGAAACAGTTCAGGAGAATAGGTGTTATTTCTTCTTGGAAAGTTTGGTAGATTTCCCCTGGGAATCCGTCAGGACCTGGACTCTTGTTTTTGGGAGATTTTTGATCACTGCTCCAATCTCATTACTAGACATTGGTCTATTCCGGTTGTTGAATTCTTCCTGGTTCAATTTTGGGAGTTTATAGTTTTCTAGGAATGCATCCATTTCATCTAGGTTGCTAAGCTTATTGGCATATAAACTGTTGATAATAACTTCTGATGATTGTTTCTACTGCCTTGGTGTTTATTGTGATCTCTCCCTTTTCATTCATAATTTTATGAATTTCGCCTTTCTCTCTTTTCTTTTGGGTTAGTGTGACCAATGGTTTATCGATCTTATTGATTCTTCCAAAAACCAGCTTCTAGTTTCATTGATACATTCTACTGTATCTCTGGTTTCTACCTCATTGATCTCAGCTCTAATCTTGATGATTTCCGTTCTTATGTGTGGAGTTGGTTTGATTTGTTGTTGATTCTTCAGTTCTTTAAGGTGTAGAGACAGCTGCTGTGTTCTGGAATTTTCAATTTTTTTGATGGAGACTTGGGTGGCTATGTATTTCCCCATTAGGGCCACCTTTGCTGTATCCCATAGGTTTTGGACCGAAGTGTCTTCATTCTCATTCGTTTCCATGAATTGTTTCAGTTCTTCTTTGATCTCCTGGTTGATCCAAGCATTCTTAAGCAGGGTGGTCTTTAGCTTCCAGTTATTTGAGTTCCTTCGGAACTTTTCCTTGTGATTGAGCTCCAGTTTCAAAGCATTGTGATCTGAGAATATGCAGGGAATCATCTAAGTCTTTTGGTATCAGTTGAGTCCTGATTTGTGACCCAGTATGTGTTTTATTCTTGAGAAGGTTCCACGTGCACTTGAGGAAAATGAGTATTCTGTTGTTTTAGGGTGGAATGTTCTGTATATATCTATGAGGTCCATCTGGTCCAATGTGTCATTCAATGCTCTTGTTTCTTTATTGATTTTCTGTTTCGATGATCTGTCTATTTCTGAGAGAGGCGGGTTAAGATCTCCTACTATTAATGTATTCATATCAATATGACTCTTTATCTTGATTAACAGTTTTCTTGTGTAATTGGCTGCTCCCATATTGGGGGCATAGATATTTACAATTGTTAGATCATCTTGGTGGTTAGTTCCTTTAAGGATTATGTAGTGTCCTTATGTATCTCTGACTACAGTCTTTAGTTTAAAATCTCATTTATCTGATATGAGAATTGCTACCCATCCTTCTTTTGAGGCCCATTGGCATGAAAGATGCTTCTCCATCCCTTCACTTTCAGACTGGGTGCATCTTTAGGTTCAAAATGGGTCTCTGGTAGACAACATATGGATGGGTCCTATCGTTTTATCTAATCTGCAACCCTTTGCCATTTTATGGGAGCATTTAGGCCATTTTCATTGAGAGTGATATTGATAGATATGTTTTCATTGACATCGTGCTACCTTTTAAGGCTTTCTTCCTGTAGATTGTCTCTATATTTCTGTTCAATACTATTCTTAGGAATTTTCCTCTTTTATAGAACTCCCCCCTTAAGATTTCCTGCAGCGTTGGCTTGGTGGTTGCATAATCTTTTAAGCCTTGCCGGTTTTGAAATCTCTTTATCTCTCCATCCATTTTGAATGTCAGTCTTGCTGGATAAAGTATTCTTGGCTGCATATTATTCTCATTTAGTGCCCTGAATATCTTGCCAGCCCTTTATGGCTTGCCAGGTCTCTGTGGACAGGTCTAATACTATTCTCATGGGCTTTCCTCTGTAAGTAAGGAGCCTCTTAGTGCTAGCGGCATTCAAGAGATTATACCTACAATTATGATTCCTCAATTTGACTATCAGGTGTCTTGATGTTTTTCTGGAATCTATAATCTTGGGTAGAGAACATTTGGCCTCTAGTACATGAATGCTTGTTCCATTCACTAGATTGGGAAATTTTCATGAAGGACTTGTTCCACTATATCTTCTAGACTTCTTTCTTTCTCCTCCCCTTCAGGAATTCCAATAATTCTGACGTTGGAACGTTTCATGGCATCATTTATTTCCCTGATTCTGTTTTTGTGGTTTCTAATCTGTTTGTTCCAGGCTTCCTCTTGATCTTTCTATCTGTTTGTTTTCCAGATCACTAATTCTATCTTCTTTCTCAGTTACCCTAGGTTTTAGAAAATTTAGATTAGATTGGAACTCACTGAGAGCATTGTGAACATCAGCCCTGGTAACTTTTAACTCTGCCCTAACATTGTGACCATCCTGTCTGGTCCCTTTCAGCATGGCCATAATCAATTCTGTTTGGTCATCCATGGCTTTCTCCAACCTATCTATTGCCTGGATAAATGTTAACCTGAATTCTCTTTTCGACATATTGTCTATGTTGATAGCCCTTAGCTCTGTTGTGGAAGGTCCATCCTCTGTATTTTTCTCTGTTGGGATTCCTCCTCCTAGTAATTTTGGTGAGAGATGACTGAACAGATGTAGCTGGGTATATCGACCGTGGTGCAGTCAGTGTGCACTCTGTAACACTTCTGAGCAAACAGGATTCCCCACCAAATTGAGAGAAAAAAGACAAGACAAAGAAAAAAATAGGAGATAGAGAGAGACAGGAAAGAAAGGGAAGATGAAAGAGAAGGTTCAGCCCAAATGCGCCCCAAGGAAAGATTTATGAGGTATACAAACAAAAGACAAAAAAAAAAAAGAATGATAAAAGTATATAACAAGAGAAAAATATGTAAATATATGCAAATACAGGAATAACCTTGTTGAAAAGAACCCCAAGTGTAAGATTTATATACTATCAGGACAAACACAAAAACACAGAAACACTGGTGGAAGAAAAAAATGGGAGAGTGGTTATAAATTCTCTGTGTGGGCAAGGAAGGTTGTTTTGATCCTTGCTGGATGTAATTGATATCTTTGTTAAAGGACTCAACTTTCCTAGGATAAAGGGATTAAAAATGGTTTACCTCTAGGGGTAGTATTGATTGGGGAATGGGGATTTCTTTGAAGTTTAACTCTATATGAATATTAGAAAATAAAAATAAAAAAGGAATAAACTCAGCTAAACTAAAAATTTTAAAAATTCAAAAAATAGAAGTGCAAAAGAGAAACACAGGTGTATGCAACAAAAAGTTTAGGTTGGAAATTTATTATGGAATTTCATGTGCTGGACAGCTCTCTGTGATGGTAAATCGGTTAAACAATTATCTATATACAAAAAATGAGCCAGAATAGTGGGAACAAATTAAAAATAAAAGTTGTCCTATGAAGTAGTGGTGGTGGTTCTCTTGTAGTCTTTTTTTTTTTTTTTTCCTTTCCTGGTTGGTTTTCTTGGGGAGGTGCCTGCCACATTGGTTTTCAGTCAGTAATATTCCCTGAGTTAAGTCCTCCAGTCCCCGTCTAGGGGGTGGGCTCTGAGGAAACCGGTTTTTTCAGACTTTTGTTCTCTGGAGCTTTTTATGTTTCTTCACCTTTTACCCCCCTCTCATCTTAACCTCTTTTGAATGGTTTTTGTAGGTTTAGAGGAAAGCAAACTGTACCCTGACCTCCCTCTGAGAGAGAAGCCTCAGTCTGTTCTGTGGGTGTTGCAGAACACATATAAACTTCCCCTTGGCTGCTGGCAGAGTAGGTTCTGAGTCACGGTTCCTGGGGACGCAGGATCTTCTGCTTGTACCCAAAAGCATGGCAGCGGCGTCTGTCTGGGATCTCCAGACCGCCAGAGAGGTCCTAAGCATGGATCGCACACTGAGATTTTCCTGCTGGTCCAGGCTGGGAGTGCCTAGTCTTTCTAGGTCTAAGAGCACCTGGCTTGCATGCACCTCTTTTGGGGGAGGCTGTGGGTCGCTTGCACGTCTCAGACTCTTAGAAAGGGTGCAGGTCCAAAAGCACCAGGCTGGGCCTTTGAGCACCTCTCTCCTGGGAGAGTTTGGGGTGCCTTTGTTAGGCTCTGAAACAATGGCGCATATCAAAGAGCCCTGACTGGGCCTTTGTACCTCTCTCAGGGGAGGATGAGGGACATGCACATTAGAGGCTCTGTAGCAGGGCTCACACATTCTGCCATCCTGTGTGGCTCCCATCCCCTTACAGGAGCCAGAACCCACGCAATCTCGGGTTTGCTGGCGGCTCTGGGATCAAGATCTGGTTTCTTTGTCACACTCTCTCTGGCTCAGATGCAGGGGAGGCTGTCCTGGGACCGAGGACTTAAGCCCCTGTCCCTAGCTGCCCCAATTCCAACAATTTACCCCCCACATTCCTTTGCTCTTTTGGAGTGCTTTCAACCAGTCTCCAAGTTAATGCTGGTCCCCAGACACTGGGTACGCTCGCTTGTATTAGGGTATTACTTTCCAACTGGTCAATTCTGGTGGCTCCCTCCCCCTTTTGTTTATCTTGCAATATCAGTCCGCCTTTCCCACTCCGCTTTACCTGCCCATTGGTGTCTTCTGCCCCTGTTGAGATCCAGATGTGTAAAATTCTGATCTAATGCTGATTTCATAGGTGATCAGAGTTCTTTGGTAGGTAATCAGCTCGCTTTAGAGTACAGGTTGAAAAGGTGCCTCTTCCTACTTTCCCACGCCATCTTGTCCCTTCTGTCATTACTTTTTGATGTAGTGTTCCAGGATACACTGTTTGTGTATAACACCCAGTGCTCCATGAAATAGGTAACCTCCTTATTACCCATCACCAGGCTCCTCATACCAATCTCCTCTAAAATCCTCAGTTTGCTTCCCAGAGTCCATAGTCTCTCATGGTTCATCTCCCCCTCTGACTCTTACCCCCCGATTCATTTTTCCCTTCCTTCTCCAAATATTCCCTATGCTATTCCTTATGTTCCACAAATAAGTGAAACCAAAGGATAATTGACTTTCTCCACTGGACTTTTTTCACTTAGTCTATTTCCCTCACATTTTTGCAACCTAGTATCTGCACTGAAGTACAGAATTTGGCACTATTTTAAAATACTGAAAGAAAGAAAATGGAAGGAAGGAGGAAAGAATGCAGGCAGGCAGACAAGGGAGCAAAGGCTGTGTCAAGGATATGCCACCTCTTTCCTTCTCTACAAAGCTATCTTGAAACCTTACAAAGAGTTGGCTGTTTGCTGAATTCACACACAGTTATGACATATCAGGTGCTATGCAGTTTCCCAGACTGTTCAAATGCAGTGTCATCAAAAAGAAGTAAAAGCCATCAGATGAGATAAAGAGTGGCCCATTATGAGATGAAGCATAAGCCATGACAGAAATGACAGCTGATGGTTCCAAAAAGGGAAATGAGGCAATTCAGATTTGAGTCACCCTCATGTTATTATAGCTCAACAACATCTAGGCAAGACCTCACTTTGACACCACTAACATATTTCCTGTTTTAAAAGGTTTACAGGATGATGAGAGGCTGGGGCCAACCTGCAAATCTTGCCAGGATATTGGAATATCACCATGCTATCATAAAACAGTCATAGTATGTTGTTGGGGAGAGTGCATCAGGGGAGAGAAATCAGAAAGCCATGGTTATTCCTTTGATTTCACATGTTGATAAGGAACCTCTGAGCTCCTGTGGCCTATGTCACCAGCCCCATGGGCAGGGGAAGTGGAAAGGTCGATGGCTACACCAAATATATAATATTTTTCTTTTCTCTTTGAAGGGAAGTTTTCTCCATTGTGAGGGAGAGGGGGAATAGTCCCACGGAGAAAGAAACTCAAAAGAGTTCTTTCTTCTTACAAAGGTCTGCCCTCAAATGAAACTATGTCTCCAGAGTCTAAATGGGGGTTTCCCAAAGACTCAGCCACAGAGGTGAGGGAAATCCTCAACTCCAGTGCCATCTCCTCCCTGTCTCACTGGTGAGGACCTCAGTCTAACTCCGAGCCAGAGAAGCAGAAAACCTCACCCTAACTCCCACTTACCTCCCTTCCTTCAGCAGGACACAGTATCTAGCTTTCAACACAACCCTACAAGGCATGCTGCAGGTAAAAACCATGACAGCAAGCACGAGAATCACACTTCCTGTGGCAGAAGTGATGGGGAGATCAGGCTGGACTTTCAAGTCTCTTTGATGTAAGATACTGGGTCTAAGGGAAAAGTGCACAAGAGGAAGAAGAGATGGTAAATGTGGGCAGAGATAGGAAACTCTAAGATTGTAACATGTTGTCTAGAAAGACAACAACACCATTATAAAAATCAAGAGTGCTTGCGCTGGCTTCATGAAGAGACTCAAAATAAACCAGAGGAAAGAATCATTGACAGGAAAGAAACTTCCAAAAGAGAAACACAAAGTCAAAAATTACACAGAAAACACAGAAAACTCAAGACTGATAGGTGATTACAAAATGTGTAACACACACATAACAGGAATACCTATTCCTATAGGAGAGTGGACGGAGAGCTATTTGAAGGAATAATGACAGAGGATTGTCTGAAATTAATGGAGTTACCTAATCAAGATCCAGGAAAATCAAAACATTGAAAGAAGGATAAATACCAACACACACACACACACAAACAATGAACCAAAACCACCAATGTTTCCTAATTTAGAATATTCAGCTACAGATCATTAAAGACAAAGAACTTGTTTTGGAAATCTGGAGCAGGGATTGGGAGTGGATGTGGGAAGGGGAGAGGTGAGCAGTAACACCTTACTCCAGAGAAAAGGATAAGAACGACATCACACTTCTTTTCAGAAACCATGCCATCAAGAAGGATGAAGTGTTTATACTGTTTAAAGGAACATCAAGCTAGAAATCTGTGGCCAGTGAAATGGTCCTTCAACACACATCGCACAGTAAGGAAACCCGTCAGGAATAATGGCGGGTATTATTTCAATGATGAAGGGGTCAATTCTCCAAAAAGACACAACAATTTCTAATGCGTATGCACCAACAACAGCGTGTCAGAACACATGAAACAGAAACTGAAAATACTGCTGGTGGGAACAGATGAATCCATTCCTACAGCTGGATAATTCAAAATCCTCTTCTCCCTCATTGACAGACCCAGAGATGCAGAAGTTCCATGAGAACACAGGTGAAGGGACCAGCATCACCCATCCACCCCATCCCCTACCATCGGCAGAATACTTCATTCAACAATGAGGTGTAGACATTCTGCTCGGGCTGACATGAAACAGTCACTAAGAGAGCCAAAATTCGGGGCCATACAACACATGTGAACCACCAAAGGAATTGAAATCACCGGAACTATGCTCTCAGACCCCAGTTGACTTAAACTAGAGATCGAGAACAGAAAGATAGCTGGTGAAATGACCAGAGAGAGAGAGATTCAACAGCACACTTCTGAAGAAGACATGGGTGGAAGGGCAGGTGGGTGGAGGGATGGGTGAAGGAGGTGAAGGGAAAGAAGAGTGCACTTCTTCTGCTGAGCACTGAGAAATGTACAGAATTGCGGAGTCATGTTGTACACCTGAAACTCACATTACACTGTTAGCCAATTATGCTTGAACTTAAAAAAAAGAACATATGGATCAAGAAGGCACTTCAATAGAAATTTAAAACTACATCAATATAGGTGATAATCAAAATTGACATATTAGAGGGAAATTTGTAGTACTGAATGGACATAAAAATGTCCAGGGACTATAACATTTTTTGCTTATTTATGAATGAAAGTACAGAAGGTACATTAATATACTTACAGCGAGGATGGTTCTCCAGAGGTATATGAGAAAGGCACAAGTTCCCAAGAAGGCAGTTAAAATGAGAAGCTTCCACAGAACTTCAGTCCCATGAGGGCCAAGACAGAAATGATCAGGCAAGGAAAGGACAAGCTGAAATACCATTTGAGACAATGAGGAATCTCAAAGACTTTTAATGTGTATCTGTCACAAAAAACCAACTTTACAAACCCTCAATCAGCCTCCAGGAGGTGAGCATACCTCTTAACAGGCTCCTCCTGGAGGAGAAGGAGCACAGAGGTATTTCCAAGGAGCTGGGGAAAACTTTTGGCAGTGATGAGTGTGTTTACCAACTTACCATGATGATGGCTTCCTTGTTGCTTCCCTATGTCTAATATCAACAAAAAGTATTCTTTGAAAAGATGTTGTGATCATATATACATTATGACACACTAAAGCTGCAGGCAAAATCTAATAGACAAATCTTAAGAGATTTTATTTTATCTACAAGCACATTGCAACTGTTTTTTCTATAGCTAACAGAACTTGAGAATTTATGAGCCAACATAAAATAAACAAGGTAAGTCAATGTAAACTTAGAATAGGTAAGGAGTCAGTGACTTCTATTGTACATCCATGAAGGACCTGGAAAAATTCCTTTGGACCATTTCTAAAACTACACCCAAAATTTAAGGATGAATGAGGGAAAGCATGAATAGAATTTGTACTAGAGGTACAAATGAGCACATTATATGGACACATGTTTATAGATCAGGACATAAGTGAGAGAGACAGGAGGCTGCTCGTTAATACGACATGTGATTATTGCCCAATAAAAATAAATCAGAGTTACTGATTAGTTTCTGAAAACATTGATGTTTTCTTTCAATGCTCACTCTGATTCTGAATCACAAACCCAGATGTCAGATTTCTGAAGTACATAATCAGGTGATCATGTATGTTCTAAGCATATCTGTGAGGGTTAGTATCTCCAAAAAGCCAATGGAAGCAATTCATGTTCCTATTTCTTGGTACTGTAAGTAAATCATGCAAGAGCAACTTAAAATTTATCTTTCTAAACAGGGAAAATATTAACGAATGTATTTATTTATTTTAAAGAGAGATGGGGAAAGGCAGAGGGAGACTGAGTAGCTGAGTGGCAGCTGAGCAGGGAGCCCAACCAGGGCTCAATCCCAGCACCCTGGGATCATGACCCAAGCCTAAGGCAGACACTTAACTGCCTGAACCACCCAGGTGCCTGTGAATTCTAATACAAAATTCCTGGATACAAACACCGAGGCCAGGAACACATCATTTTACAAAAACTACACTTAGAAGTATTTCAGGAGAAAAGACACTGACAATGCAATTCATACTAATTCACACCAAACTTGAATTTTGTGCAAACACACCTCTCTAGAAAGGAGCTCCTGAAATCTAAAACATTTTCCTCTTCAGCCCTCATAGCTGAGGTCAGGAAAATGTGTACTGGTGGGAAACCTACACTGCCTTTAATAGCCGCTGTCTGGAAGAGAGCAGTAGCTGTCAGCACAATGGTTGGTCATGGGGATCAAATGCACAAAAGACAGAGGCTGTCTTGTCAGGAATGTAAAACACGCCCAGCTGTGGGCACACAGTACATCTGGCAGCTGTCTGGATGCTGATACCAGTAGCTGAGTCTTAACTAGAGGACAGCCAGTGGGGCCAAAAACTCTAGGTTCTCCGACAGTGGCCATGAGCAGGTGGAGGTGGGAAATGCAACACCAGTTCATTTAGGCAAGAGTTCAGAGATGAGGAAGGGTGAGAAAGGTGAACTGATCCATGAGATGCAGCCCAGGTAGAGGGGAATGATTCCAATCCAGACGACCAAGAAATTCCCTCTTCTGAAGACTCAAATGAAACAGAATGGGGTCTACTTTGACTAGAGGTCTTCATGTGGGATGGGTCTGCCTCAATACAAGCATCCTTCTTGACTACTGACACTTCTGGATCCCTCTTTCATAATCTGGTGCAAGTGGATCTAAAGTAGTCTACTTAATTCCAGGGGTGTTCCCTAACTGTTGGCTGACTCTCTCTCTTTCTCCTGGGGTACAGGGTTTACTTTTTCATGGCAGAGTGAAATATTCATGCTGGGAACCACGTATTTCTTTATATTTGGACAATCCTAAGGACATCCAGAACTTTCTTATTTTGGGAAAATCAACACACTGCACATACTTGGTCAAAGAAAGGACAACAACTCATTCACTTCCTGATCACATCACTCCTAGTGATTTTCCTGTGACATATATCCCAGCAGGTTGTGGTCTATTAGTGTCTTGTGGGATTCTCAGGTCTCCATGGACCTGGTGGGACACACAGTCCCTGGGGACAGCCTCCAACCAAGAAGCAGAGCAAAAAGGATATTTCACTTCTTAACACTCTAGCCCCAACCCCAATGCTTAAGATACCCAGGGATTTCAAACTCTACAAATATAAACAATGCGCTGACACAATAAATGAAACAAGATGGGAATGGGAGGGAGACAAATCATAAGTGACTCTTAATCTCACAAAACAAACTGAGGGTTGCTGGGGGAGGGGGTTTGGGAGAAGTGGGTGGAATTATGGACATTGGGGTGGGTATGTGCTTTGGTGAGTGCTGTGAAGTGTGTAAACCTGGTGATTCACAGACCTGTACCCCTGGGGATAAAAATATATGTTTATAAAAAATAAAAAATTAAAAAAAAAAAAAAAAAAACTAAACAGAAGCTGTACCCTGAATTTACCAGGCTTGCAGTAGGTTCTTCACCAGGATTCCAGGGGACAATCTAGCACCCCTAGCTCCTACTAAATTAGTGTTCCTGACATTTTTGAAGACAATTTTAAAGAGATATAATGTACATATCACACAAGCCCCCTATTTAGGACAAAGAACTCAATGGCTTTTCCTATCTTCAAAATTCCTGCCTCCTGACACTATAAACCTGGTGCCTTCAGGTTTGCATCCTACCAAAGCTGTACTTCTTGGACCAAGCAGCACAGACAGGACCCAAAACATGAGAGAAATGGCTGTGGCCTCAACCCCTTCCGGTTGACCCTGAAACCTGCTCTGTGGTGCCCAGTCATCAGGAAGAACTCTCGTTCTTCTAAATTTACCATCAAGAACCCCATGAAAAAGCTGTGATTAAATAACCCAGTCGGAAGGAAGACACCACTAGCAGCTTATGGGCACCCAAGTAGCTCAGTCAGATAAGTGACCAAGTCTTGGTTTGGATCAAGTCATGATCTCATGGTCCTGAGGTTGAGGCCCACTTTGGGCTCTGTGCTCACTGCACAGCTGGTTTGGGATTTTCTCTTTCCCACCCTCTCTGCCCCCTACACATCAGCCCTTTTTCTCTATTTCTCAAATAATTCATATCAGAAGAAGAAGAAGAAGAAGAAGAAGAAGAAGAAGAAGAAGAGTAGAAGAAGGAGAAGAAGGATAAGAAGGAAGACATGAGTGAAGTGTCACATTTACTCACATTTGGGTAGTGAAGTGTCACATTTACTCACATTTGTGTTTGGGGAACTGGGACAGTGTAGCAAGACAAGCCAGAAGAGTAGCCTTTGCACCATCATATCCTGGTCCTTTTAAGGGGCACTGTGGGCCCAGGGAGGAAGTGGAGATGGTTGGGGGGCAGGGGAGGGTGGGGTGGGGTGTTCGAAAGGGGTGGGGAGGGGCAGGGTGGTAATTAGGGAGGGGAATAGGGAAGAAATAGAGGGTAGGATGGGGAAGGTGTTGGTCAGGAGGAGGGGTCAGGGACAGTGTCAGGCGGTGTCAGGGTCAGATTAAGTTCTCAAGGGGAAGTAGCACGGTTCAGAAAAGTTAGGAGGTCAGCAGGTTAGTAAAGGACAAGGTCAGAAGGACACATTAGCAGGTAAAGTGAACTCTCAGGAGCAGTTGGTGTGGAGAATCCATCCTCCACCAAGCCTTCCCGGGTTTGAACGTTTCCTTAGCAACCTAGAAACATTCTAATCTCTCGACCAATCCCCTGCCTTTGCCGCTAGTAGCTCAACATGGATGCCACAGGTGACCTCATTGGTACAAAGCCCCTTCCCACCTGATACACCAACACATGCCATCGCAACGACAGATCCTCTCTGGATCTTTAGCCATTCTTCTTATTTACTTCCTCCAACCCAGGTCCCTGTTCCCTCTTCTGGGCGCTCTCTCCTTCCCTTCCAAACTCCCGTCTGAGAGCTACTGGATGAACAATGTAGAAAGCAAAGGAGAACCAAACTGCAACAATAAGCAAGTACACAACCAGAGTAGGAGGTTCGAGCCCTCTCTCAGCAACTCAATGCAGACAGAACATCCACAAGATGTAGATCTTAATGGCAAACCATCTGAATCCCATAGCTGTCTCCATACATCTGTCCACATCCACATCCACTGATTTTAGGCACATAGGAGACCATTTCAGAAATACGCCCAATTTACTTTAGCCATAAGGGAAATTTCAATTTTGTTTCAGATGCATCAATTCAGGCAACTACAGAGCATCTTGTGGTAATATAATGTGCTAGAAATCACTGATAAAAAGTGAACTAGAAATTCCCATATGTTT
This sequence comes from Mustela nivalis, assembly GCF_964662115.1. NCBI lineage: Eukaryota > Metazoa > Chordata > Mammalia > Carnivora > Mustelidae > Mustela > Mustela nivalis. The sequence goes on along the minus strand of NW_028135712.1, from coordinate 180,547 downwards.
AGAAATTCAGAAGTACCTCTATCATGGGAACAGGAGTAAAGAAATAGAAAAAAGAGGGGCTCCTGGTGGCTCAGGTCATGATCAGGTCCTATGATCAAGCCCCACATTGGGCTCTGTGCTCAGGAGGGAGCCTGCTTTCCCCTCTCTCTCTGCCTGCGTCTCTGCCAACTTGTGATCTCTCTCTGTGTGTCAAATAAGTAAATAAAATCTTAAATAAAAAAGAAATAGAAAAGGAAAAGAGCAACACTGGAACTGAATGATACGAGGATGATACAATTGAAATCAAATATGTCTTCTGGGCTGGAATATCCTCTGGTATTAGTCTGAGAAGACTTCATGGTCTCAAAATCATCCCCAATTGGCTGAGACATTGGAACACCTCCAACAGAGTAGATCTGTCACTTCTCTTTGTGACCCTCCTACGCACTAGCTTCGGCTTTATATGAGGAAACTTTACAGAGAAACAGTCCAATCAGACTCTCATGTCATCTTCTGGGACCTCCAGGAATGAGAGCATTTTAAGAGAAGACTTTCACCAGCTTCTCCCCTGGCGGATCTAGGATAACACCCAGAGAGCTGGCAGCTCCATCTGTGCTGGGTAGGGACAGCCAAGCATGGGGGCAGGGCCAGGGACCCAGGAGACTAGACAAACCCCTTGTTATCCTCTCTCCTGGGGCCTGTCCTGAGCTGAACTTCCAAAACTGTGTCTCCCTAGGACTCTCAAATGTTTCCTCAACTCCTTCTGGCCCAAGACAGCTGATTTTCAGTGCTCTACAAACCACCACTTTATTATTGTGTAAATTTCTTGTAAACAGGAACCACTCTAGTACTGCTTAAATAGCACAACAGCTTGTTTTTTCTAATTAACTTATAATGTAGTTTTTGTTTCAGGGGTAGTCTGTGATTCATCAGTCGCATACAGTTCAAGCACTCACCAAAGCACATACCCTCTCCAATGCCCATTCTACAGCCACCCCATCCTCCCACCCACTTTCACTCCTGCCACCCTCAGTTACAACAATATCCTAAACATACACATACAGAAACCATAAAAAACAAGCCAACAACAAAACAAGGATAACAAAACAAAGTATTCAATTCTGCTTAGATGCCGCTGTCCACCTCAAGAACCCCAGAGTTGGGCTGCTCTGGTTGTAGGAGGAGACCAGCTATGGAAGGGGTGGAGTCAGACTATCCCAAAAGGGAACAGGAGAGAGGCCCAACCTGTAAGGGGGCCAGGGACTTCCATGGAAGATGGCCAGAGTCACCTTGATTAGAACTGGAATCGGGAGCAGGGAAAGAAGCAGGGAATAGAGTTTGGGGGCCTCAAATAGGTGAGATCAGTCATAGAGTTGAGGAGGTGTCCCCAAAGCCAGTGTCAGTCGCCCATCTATGAAACCTTTTGTGGCCCCTGGAGACAAGCCAGGAGCCTAGAGTTTGAGATCCAGCTGTCCTGCTTACCTGCTGTTTGGCCTGGTGCTCATTTCCTTCACTGAACCGGGAGTGTCCATGCCCATGTCCATAACTGTGTGGAGGACAAGAAGAAGTCACATGTTGAGAACACACACACATTGACGTCATCACCGCCAGGGGCTCAGTGTCTTTGGAGATCCAGTGCCTCATGTCTCACCCCTGTTAATGGCAGCCTGTGTGACAACCACAGGTCCCTCCTGTTTCAGGCCTGTGCTATGCCCTGCCCTTTGCCGACATCAGCATTCCGGCACCAGATGGCAGGAAGACCCCATGAACTGTGGGGTGAGCTCTGGGCCCCTGGCAAGACTGAGATATTCCTGGACAGTGGGAAAGGTGAACAAGTGAGGGATTATACAGGACTAGGCAACTGAGCTCCAGGGCACCCTGAAAGGAATGGGGGATTGGGCACCTGTGGAAAGGGCTGGAGGCATCTTACAAGATTCCTGGGTCCCCACAGGGCAGATCCCTCCTACACTCCTGCTGGTGCTGGCAGGGATCTGGAAGCACCAGCAGCACCAGCAGCAGAAGTCGCAGCAGATCAATGGGATGCTGGATGGACCTGGGAAGAATGGTCTGGCAGGTAAGTGGAATCACCAGGCTGGGATGCTCTTGGCCTCCTCCTCCTTCCCCAGCCACCTCTCAACCTCTGATTCTGACTTCACCTTCCAGCAGGGCATGGGAAAGCCAAGCAGAGGGGGACACCCGCGGCCAAGGAAGGGTCCCTCCCCAGAGCTCTGTGTCCTTCTTTCTGAACAGACAGAAGGAGTCACCCGGGGCCCCTGGAACAGGGAGGGAGAATCTGGCCCCAGAGCCCTCTCTGATGGGGCCTGGGGAGAATCCTGGAGGGACAGAATGTAGCACTGGTTCGTAGTCTAAAAAGTCTATGTTTATTAAGGAAATGGAAAAAATCAAGTTGCCAGTTGAGCCTCTGGAAGAGAACAGGACCAGTTTCCATTCTTCCAATTTCTACTCTTTGCCTGGATAACTACTTCACGTCTCCAAACCTCTGTGTCCTTCTCTGTGATGTGGGGACAGCATGGATTCATTTCTCAGGGCATGGATGCAAAGATTCATCGAGATCCGTCATACAAAGCTAGTTTAAACTGATACTTATAAGTATCACTATCATCATTTTTTCTTAAAGATTGAACTTGTTTTTCTCAACATTATGCTAAATAAACTTTTATATTTACTTTCTTCAAAAGATTTTATTATTTGAGAGACAGTGAGCAAAAGTCGTGGGCAGACGCAGAGGGAGAGGGAGAGGCAGCCTCCTCTCTGAGCAGGGCTCAGTCTCAGGACCCTGAGATCAGGATGCCAGGTAGAGGCAGATGCTTAACTGACTGAGCCCCCCAGTCACGGAGGGCCCCTGAGAAAGAGCCCCCAGGGCTGCAGCAGTGGGAACAGCCCCAATCCCGATCCCTAGCGGGAGAGATACATCCCCAGCGCCAGGATATCCTCCAGCCCCGGGAACTCCATCTTAGCAATGCCTGCCTCCCCCCACCCCAGGTGACCCCAGAGTCCAGCCAGTGCCAGTCCCTGCCTGCCCCCATCCCTTCCTCCCATTCCACTCCCTCTGCTCCATGCAGGTACCTAGTCAGGCTCTTCTTGTGGCCCATGGTCAAGGATGGGCTGTACCCCCGCCCACCCCCCAAAAGCCTAAACCAGCACTGCTTGGAGGAGTAACGCCATAGGTGGAGTCCTCGTGGTCCGCCCCTCTCCCTTCACAGCCCAGGACCTCAGCCCTACCTAGGCCACTGGGCCTTGAGCATCCTTCAGTGCCGCCACTGCCTCTGCCGCCGCCCCTTGAGCCTCCACAGCTGCCAGTCTCCTGAGACCAGCTCCCACATGCACTGCCTCTACTGACTGCATGTCATGGAGAGTGTGCTCCTTGGGGGCATGCGGGCCTCTTGGTGACCTAGTGGCCCAGCGAGGTGGAGCGTGTGATTCCGGCAAGTGGCGATGGGCTCCAGGCCCTGCAAATCTGCCTTAAGGGGCTGTAGTGGGGACCCAGTCCAGAAGCCGTTCCCAGGGAGGCAGTTCCCCACACTGAGGCTTGCAACTGCCAGTGCTGCTTGCTATGCCTCCAGGCTTGGAGTGCCCTGGGAGCCAGCGGGCCTCTTTCTTTTGGCCCCAGTTCCCCTGCTCCCTTCTGCTCTTCTGCCACCAGGAGCTTTGGAGCAGCCTCTCCTAAAGTCCTGGCCTCTTGCCCATACCCCAGGCCGAAGCCCCTTCCCAGGCTCCTGAGGCAGGAGAGAAGTGTGCTGACAAAGTAAAGAAAGCAATGCATACCCTGGAAAGCTAAATCCACACGTGACAACACAGAGACCAAAGGCTTAATTACACGTGCTCCATCACACCCTGTCCAGACACCAGTGCCCTGTGTGGGGGGCAGTCATTCACAATCTCTCTCCTGCCTGGGACCACTGATTTTAATGATGGCATGGCATGTTATTTTGAGGAATTGTGTAATTTTCTGAATGAGTCAAGTGACAAACAGTACAGTCAGCAGTGTTCTACTACATATTCTCAGCCCATTTTCAGGGCTCAGAGGGTTAAGAATCCCCCTCCCGACTCTGGCTCACTTCATGATCTCAGGGTCCTGGGATGGAGTCTTCAGTCTGGCTCCTGGCTCAGTGCAGAGTGTACCTGACATTCTTACTCTCTCCCTCTACCCTCCCCATGCCCCCGATGGAGACTCTCAAATAAATAAATATCCTTAAAAGGATAAATAAACCTTTAAAACAAACAAAAAAACAAAAACAAAAACAAGAACAAAATCTTCCTTACCTAAAAAGGAAGGAGGGAACCATGGGGGCGAAGACGCCACCCAGAAAAAGGCCCTCCTGAAAGAGCCAAAGAGAAAGTGAGAGCCAAATGACTGCAGCACACGTCATTTAGGTGTCGGAGGCAGACCCCAACCAGGGCGGCCTCCGCCATTAAAAGATGGCGCCTGGCTAGTTGCCAGGTTAGGATTGCCTCATGAGACTAAGCGGAATGCCCAAAGAGGAAGTAAACAGCATTGGTTGCTAGGAATGTTGTTCGTTTAGGTGTGCAGCCTGATTCGCTCCCTCCTGTACCCTGCTCGCTGATTGGTCAGGTAAGCGTATATAAGTGTGTAGACTTGCGGAAATAAAGAGAGAGAAGATACATCTGAACTGGGGCTTCTTGTCGTCCTTGCGGGTCGAGGGCGATAAATGGCGCCGGCACCCGGGAACTAAATAAAGGAATCTTGCAAGGTAATTCGCAGGAAAGCGGGGAGTAAAGTTCTGCAGGTAAGCGGGGACATTAGCCACGTAAAAAAGTGGGAATTCCGCGGTAAAGCAGGGAGTAAAGGCCACGTTCAAAAGTGTGAATTCCACGGTAAAGCGGGAAGTAAATGTCGACTGAAGTATATGCGTGTAAAAAGTTGATGTGTTAGTTACTGTCTTTAACGTCCGCGTCTGTTGTCTGTGTGTTCATAATGGGATCTGAAGTATCTAAAGTGCGGTTGGAAGAGTCTTTAAAAGACCTGCTGAAAGCCAATGGAACTTCACTAAAAGCAAAAACTGCTCAGGCCTTTTTGAATACAGTGGAAAAGGCAGCTCCATGGTTCCTAGATGAAGGCTTGCTAAACATACCTCAATGGGACCACTTAGGGGAGGATTTGAAGAAACAGGACAATAAAACGCCTTTGCCACTTGGGTCCCTGGCAATATGGACCTTAGTCCGGGGATGACTGGTGGGGCCTAAACCCAAATATGAATCAGCTCTACAAGAGGGAGCATTGGCATTGGAGGAATTGAAAGAGGAGCGGTCTTCTCGTGCCTCAGAGGGGGGTAGTTCTAGTGAAGAGGAAGAAGAAATGTCAGGGGAGGAGTTAGGCCGTAAAATGCATTGCAACTTTGAACAGTTGAAACTATCGACTCCAGCGACGCCTAGTGCCCCTCCGCCGTATAATCCTATGGCGTGCCAAGGAGCTTGTAGCTGCTGCACCACATGTGGTAGTGGCAGGGTTTCAAGCTGGAGAGATCATGACCTGGCCTCAGCCTTTCCAGTTTTAGAGGACCAAAACAACCAGCCGTATCATCAGCCTCTTGATTGTAAACTAGTTAAGCAATTAAAGGAAGCAGTCATGCAGTATGGCCCTCAGGCAGCCTTTACAGTATCTTTGCTGGAGACCATAACAGGAATGAACTTAGTCCCTGAAGACTGGGGTAACCTAGCCTGCGCAACCTTGTCGGGAGGGCAATATCTAGTATGGAAAACAGCCTGGCAAGAATACTCAGAGGACACTGCCCGCCGTAATGCAGCGGCTGGAAATCCTCAGTGGGACCTAGAAATGTTAATGGGAATAGGACCGTACATGGGAAAGCAGGCCCAAATACAATACAACCCTTTGGTGTATCTGTAAATAGCCGCGGCGGCCACTAAAGCATGGAAGACAATTCAAGGCAGTGGGGATTTAGGGATTTACAGGGTCAGCTGTCTAAGGTAATACAAGGACCAAATGAATCATATGCTGATTTGGTAGCGAGGCTGATGCAAACAGCTGGTCGAATATCTGGGGAGGTAGAGGCAGGCATGCCATTGATAAAACAGCTGGCTTATGAGCAAGCTAATAAATGGTGTAAAGAAGCCATCAGACCTTGGAAAAGCAAAGACTTGAGTACATATATTAAAGTTTGCAGGGATATCAACGACAGTGTTATTCAAGGGCAGGTTATGGCTGCAGCTATCACTCAAGGTTTACAAGGATTTCAGGGAGCTCAACAATATAAACATAAGGTACTCCTGGAGTTTGCTATTACTGCAAGGAGCCAGGACACCTTAAGCGTGAGTGCCCCGAGAGAAAGGTGTCCTATCAAGAGCCTAAAAAACCAGGTATCTGCCCAAGATGTGGGAAGGGTGCCCACTGGGCATATGAATGTCGCTCAATAAGGGATATACAAGGAAATTCTCTGCCTCCAGGAGGGTCAAAAAATGGGAAGGGGGGCCCCACACCCCAGGGCCCTCAAATGTATGGGGTGCTCCAACAGGTGGCTCGCTCGCATTATCCGCCGACGAGCCAAGGCGAGCCACAACAGGGAGTGCAGGATTGGACATCCGTGCCACCACCAGACTCATACTGACTCCAGAGATGGGGACCCAGTTAGTCGAATCAGATTTTAAGGTTCCATTACCTGAGGATACCGTGGGCCTCTTGCTAGGACGGAGCTCCATGGCATTATCAGGACTCCTTGTTCACCCCGGAGTTATAGATGCTGATTATAAAGGAACGGTGAAAATCCTGGTATCCTCCCCACGTGGAATTACAGCTATTAGTCCAGGTGATAAGATAGCTCAAATCCTGGTATTGCCTAGTTGTCACAAGCTTTTTGGAAGCCATGAGGTTACGCGGGGACAGAAGGGGTTCGGTTATATAAGGAGCTCCTCTAGCATGCGTCATGCTATGCATGGAAAATAGAACCTTTTACTCTTTTTGGATAAGAGACAAGAAATTCATGGGCTTATTGAACACTGGAGCAGATCGCAGTATCATCAATGAAGCTGATTGGTCTAAGGATTGGCCTGTGCAAAAGGCTAATCAAACACTCCGAGGATTAGGGATTGCTCATAGCCCCATGTGCAGTGCAGCTACACTGCCATGGAAGGATGATGAAGGCCACCATGGACTTGTGCAGCCATGTGTCCTTAAGATTCCCATTTCATTGTGGGGACGGGATGTCTTGGCCCAAATGAACCTGAAGTTGACTCCAGAATTATTCTATATTGAGGAAGCTCAAGCCTTAATGACTAAGTCTGGTTATCCTGGAACGGGTGGCCTAGGAAAACAGCTGCAGGGCACCCCTGAACCTATTCCCTTGAATAATTACTTCTCTCAAAGAATAGGTGGGCCACTGCTGGGTTTTTCTTAGGGGCCACTGAACCTCTAAAAATTCAATGGAAAAACAGTAAACCCGTGTGGGTTCCTCAGTGGCCCCTGCCTAAAGAAAAATGTGAAGCTGCCCACACGTTAGTAAAAGAGCAACTTGCCGCCGGGCATATTCGGCCCTCCACATCACCATGGAATACGCCTATTTTTGTGATTAAGAAGAAGTCGGGGAAATGGCGATTGTTACATGACTTACGAGCTGTTAATGAAAAGATGGTGGCCATGGGAGCAGTACAGCTGGGGGCTGCCTTTAGTCTCAGCCCTGCCCTCTGGTTGGCCCTCTGTGGTAATCGATATTAAAGACTGTTTCTTTTCCATCCCATTGCACCCCGAGGACACCCAATGTTTCGCTTTCACAGTACCTACCATTAATCATTCTTGTCTGGATCAACACTATGAGTGGGTGGTATTGCCTCAGGGCATGGCCAACAGCCCTACAATGTGCCAATTATATGTGGACCAAGCCCTGAAGGAGGTTAGAACACAATTTCCCCCGCTCATTGTGTATCATTATATGGATGATATTTTGCTGTGCCATAAAAAAGAATAATATATTGAGAAGGCCCTTTCCTTTCTTTTCAAACATTTTGAGAAATTCGGATTACACATAGCACCAGAAGAGGTCCAAATGACGCCCATTAAAGAGTATTTGGGAACTAGGTTAGAGAATACTAAAGTCAGAGCTTTAAAGATAACCCTGCGGACGGATCACCTAAACACGTTAAATGATTTTCAAAAATTGTTAAGAGATATCAATTGGATGAGGCCCTATCTAAAACTCACTGATCAGGAATTGTCACCCTTATTTGAGACACTTAAAGGAGACCCTAACCTCACCTCTCTTCGTCAGTGGACTGAGGGGGCAAAAGAAGCCATCAGTCTGATCCAGAAAAGGCTAGAAGCTGCTCAGATAGACAGAAATGACTACTCCAAACCTTTGCTATTTTGTATCCTTGCCGAAAAACGAGCTCCCACTGCAGTTTTTTGGCAATCTGGCCCCATATCATGGGTTAGTTTGACCCACTCTCCAGGGAAGGTCTTGCCCTGGTACCCAAGTGCCATTGCACAAATTATACTTAAAGGGATTAAACTTAGTATAGCAGCATTTGGTAAACAAACAGATACTATAATATCACCATATACGCAGGAACAAATAAAGTGCCTAGCAGCCTGTGATGATGACTGAGCCATTTTGATAACTATAACGTGCACTCAATTTGATAGCCACTACCCATCACATCCATGGCTACAGTTCAGTTTATCCAATCCAATCATATACCCTAGGATCACTCACCATAAACCCCTCAGTAACGTAAGGCTTATATTCACTGATGGATCTAAGCAAGGAGTAGGACCTATAGTTACCACAGAAGAGAGTTGGACCTTCCTATTTCAAAGCTCCTCTCCCCAAGAAACCGAGCTGCTCACAGTGATAAAAGCATTTCAAATGTTTCATCAAGAACCCTTCAACCTTTTATCAGATAGTAGATATGTGGTGCAAGCTGTCTCTATCATTGAAAATGTGGGTTCTATTAATGCCAGGTATACTATCTCTGAGGCATTACAAGAAATCCAAACATTCGTTTGGGACAGGAAGGCTCCATTTTATATTGGCCACATATGAGCTCATACAACCTTATCAGGCCCCCTGACAAAAAGTAACCGGTTAGCAGACTCCTTAACCAGAGGAGAATTTGTCTTTGCCATTGAGGACCCAGTGCAACAGGCGAGACATTATCATAAGCTGTTCCATGTGAATGCTTTAACTCTTTGCCTCAAATTTAACATAACAAAAGCACAGGCAAGGGACATAGTAGTCTCCTGCAGAAATTGCGTGACCTTACTACCTGCACTCATCCTTGGGGGTTAATCCTAAGGGTTTGTTACCTAATCATATATGGCAAATGGATGTCACACATGTTTCAGAATTTGGAAAGTTAAGATATGTTCATGTCTCTGTAGATACCTGCTCTGGAATAATTTTCACCTCAGTGCATACGGGGGAAAAATCCAGAGATGTTATCGCCCATTGCCTACAGGCTTTCGTGGCATGGGGAAAGCCAGGCCAGTTAAAGACAGACAATGGCCCAGCCTACACCTCACAACCCTTTAAAGCCCTCCTACAACAACTTGACATTCACTTGATACATGGAATACCCTATAACCCACAAGGACAGAGTGTTGCGGAGTGTGCACATCTTACAATAAAAAATGCGCTTTATAAACAAAAAGGGGGAATAGGGGACACCTTCAGGTCCCCTAAAGATAAGCTCAACGCCATTCTCTTTATTTTGAATTTTTCAATGTTGGACCAAACGGGTAAATCAGCTGCAGACAGACATGGAAGTGATGCTGCTGCTCCCCCTAAGCCTTTAGTACTTTGGAAGGACATCCTCACAGGTAAGTGCAATGGACCAGATCCAGTGTTAGTATGGAGTAGGGGGTCTGTATGTGTTCTTCCACAGGAAAAGGAGGCTCCAATTTGGATCCCAGAGCAGCTGGTGCGTGCAGCCTTGCCTCCGAACACCAGTCATGATGCTGAAGATGCTGATGATAACTCTGGGGATGCTACACCTCCTTTGGCTGACTCAAGCCAGAAAGCTGTGGGCAATGGTTAAAGCACGGCCATATCCTTTACCAGTGACTATCTCTTCTCTCATATTCCCTCCTCTCCCTTTGATGCTTGGCAGGTCTGTAACTTGCTAGGAGCATGTACTGATATCTCAGCAGTGTCCATGTTAAATGGCAAATTCCTCAACTGTTTTATAAACAAAATGACTCTAGTACCTTTGAGGCAACAGTTAATGTGTCTTGTCCCAATAATATTACTTATCAGCCCACTCCCATATGCGTCTTGCCACCGTTCCTTTTCCTCGTAACAAATGCTAGCGAGCTGAATGATACGTTAATTGCACTAAGAATTGCTATCTTTCCCAGTGCTGGAATGTAACTGCCTTCAAGCTGGCTGTGATTATGCGTATCCCTACCCATGTTCCTATCCCAGTTTCCATTCCAGAGGACAAGTTACCGGTGGTGCTATCCAGAAAGAAGAGAGATTTTGGTATCACAGCCGCCGTTGTGACAGCACTGGCTATATCTACATCAGCTGCCACGGCAGCAGCAGTCTCACTTGCTACAACTATACCCACTGCAGAAGTTGTGAACACCCCTGCAGAAGGAACGGCGGCTGTCCTTCAAACAGTCTCAGATCAATGCACATCTGCAAGCAGGAATCCCGATAGTCAACCAGAGAGTGGATTTGGTTCAAGAACAAGTGGACATATTGGGGGCCCTATTGGGACTGGGATGTATAGCACCCTTCCCGGCAATTTGTGTAACTCCCATAGCCTATACTAATATGAGTGACTTACAGAATGTCTCCTGACAGCTCTCCCAATACTTGCGGGGGAATCAGTCCGCAGAATTCCAAAACTACACTCAGCACCTGCTACTAGGCATAACAAGGATAAAGAACACCAGAGATGAGCTGGCAACCCTCCCAGAGATAATCAAAACATTGCAAGATGTGTTAACCTTTATGAAACAAGCGGCTAGCGTAATTTGTCTGATGATAATCCTCGTAATGGGCTTGATTCTGCTAGTAAGGAAACTGCAAATTTGGAGGCAACAGCAACATAGGTAATGGCAAGCCATGGTGCAGGACTTGTTAGCCATCGAGGCTGGAACATCCCACCAAGTGTGGCTAAGTATGCTGGATCGGTAGTCAACGACGGGTAAGATTGGTGGGGGAAATATACCAACCTAAGACAGGACGCAGATCATTGATATCTGCCGTCTGATGATGGGTAAGGATATTCTCCGCCACTGACAACCTAAGACAGCCACAATCCCTGCCATAATAGAAAAAAGGGGAGATGTCAGAGGCAGGCCCCTGGCCAGGGCGGCCTCCGCCATTAAAAGATGGCGCCTGGGGGCGCCTGGGTGGCTCAGTGGGTTAAGCCGCTGCCTTCGGCTCAGGTCATGATCTCAGGGTCCTGGGATCGAGTCCCGCATCGGGCTCTCTGCTCAGCAGGGAGCCTGCTTCCTTCTCTCTCTCTCTGCCTGCCTCTCAGTGTACTTGCAATTTCTCTCTGTCAAATAAATAAATAAAATCTTTAAAAAAAAAAAAAAAAAAGATGGCGCCTGGCTAGTTGCCAGGTTAGGATTGCCTCATGAGACTAAGCAGAATGCCCAAAGAGGAAGCAAACAGCATTGGTTGCTAGCAAAGTTGTTCGTTTAGGTGTGCAGCCTGATTCACTCCCTCCTGTACCCTGCTCGCTGACTGGTCAGGTAAGCGTATATAAGTGTGTAGACTTGCAGAAATAAAGAGAGAGAAGATACATCTGAACTGGGGCTTCTTGTCGTCCTTGCGGGTTGAGGGCGATATTTAGGGATCCACTATTACCTGAAGTTCTACTGAACTGAGTTAGTGCTGACAACTTCCTCAAGTAGCTGCCATTTACCAAAAGAGCTTTTAATAATCTTGGAATTTCTTCAGCATTGACAGAAGCACAGGAGAAACCTATGCCACATGAGGAATGCACTCCAACCTCCCATCCCAGTAACTGACAGGATACACTGACAAGTTGGCTGGCCTGGTCTCAGGATGTGGCAGGCAACTAAGGAAAGGTTGACTAGCCTGTCCACGAAGGTTCCACCTTTAATTCTCCCCAACCCCAGGAGCTAAATGGCAGAGTCTTCAGAAATGACCTACAGAAGTAACTACCCCTTGCCCCCAAAAGAAAGGAGCGTGCACGCTGCCCCAAAAGGCAAAGGTGTACCTTAACACTGTCCAGAACGAGTTTCTCATCACTGTGTAGTTTCACATTCTGCTCTGATTTCTCAAAACACTTGCCACTGGCCACGATTATTTCACTTTTCTGTTTACTTGCTGAATTTCTCTTCTTCTCCACAGTATTCCAAATGCAATGAGAACAAGGACATTGTCTGTTTTTCCACCACTAGACACCAGAGCCCATTTCGTGGTATGCTCCAGAAAAACCTGTCAAATAAGAACAACTACCCAGGTAATTTACTGGAAGGTTACCAAGTAGACAGAAGATCCAGTCAGTATCAATAAATCACTAAGTTCAATGTAATAGCAAATACAAACAAAATTATCACCGTTTTGGGATAAGGGCGATCTTAGAAGCCAAAAGGTTGGGTAAATTAGATGGCTCAGAAGACATGTAGTTTTTCCATGTATTTCATGGAGAAGGTTTATTAAAGACAAACACTACAGTAAAACTGATGTGCCCTAAGGAGCAAAACCACTGTGGTGGATGACCCACAAACCACAGGCAAGAAGCCTTGCTCTACTCCAGGTTAGCTACACCCCAGCCCTGTTTTCTGGGAGTTGTTCTTTTTTTTTTTTTTTTTTTCAATCTGAAACTCATTACCTCAGAGAGATGCACTTTTGAGGCAAGATTCGAACTTTCATGTCTCGCTAAGGATGAATGTTTACCTCGAAAACTTCTAAAGTACTTCATGACTATCCAAGGGCTATTGAGTTGTTAGGCTACCTGAATTTGAGGAGAGAAATGTCCAAACTTACAACTTCAAAAAATGAGGGAGCTCCAGAAGAAAGGAAATGTTTTACAAACAAAACAGTGTACCAACTTTTCATGCAATATCCTGAGTACCAACTTTTTTTCCTTTTAAGACATAATTTTATGACACATCTAAAGTAAATTCCTCACTTCTCCCTGCAAAAGCTCTACAAACTTCTCAAGGAGATGGTGTGCAAATAAACTCGAGTTGACCCTAGAGTCCCAATAAAATTGGGCACTGAAAAATATAAAAGTTCTAAATCCATGGGAATTACCCAACAGCAAATTTTACCAACTTTCTAGTGAGTGTCACATAAGCGGTAGCTGAGGGTTCAAATGCGGCACTATGATCAAAGAGGCACTAATCATCTCCTGCTGCAGCAGTAGCTTGGCCATCTCTGCTTCCAAAAAAGACATGATTGGATTTAGAGAAGCAGCAAGACTGAAGCAAAGTACATCGAATCTAAAACCGAGTCTAAGAAGTTAATCTGCTCAACACTAAAGAACGTCCATTTCACAAAAGGCTTAAGTAAAGTTGTTCATTTGCAGGGGTAGCTCATCCTAAAAGCCGATGGCATCATCCTTCATGACACTGGCAAACCCAACTTTATCCGTCTCCTCTAATCACAGAGGAAAGGGACAGATTTTCCTCCCCACCCACAGCCATCTTCAATATACACCACTTTATTTCCTATGTTGAAAGGCTTAGGGTAGAGTTCTCTCAGCATGGTGAGGAGGCAACCTTCCTGGCCTGGAGCTGCAGACCCCTTCAGGCTCTTAAGTTGTATCACAGAACAAACAGGAGCCAACCACAGGATAGGATGGAAATCTTCCCAAACCGGTTTGTGGTGATGCTTGCACAAGTCTTTAAAACAACTGAAATTCAATGAATCGTGCACTTAGCATGAGTGACTTCGACAAGATGGAAATCATACCTCCATGAAACTACACAATAATCACCAGGCAGGGGCAGACTGCGATGGCACAGTTAGAAAAAGGAGTGTATCCAAGACCCAAAGAGACCCTCCACATGACTGACACACCCAATATACATCTCTGTTGCTCCCTGAACCTCCGAGGATCCTGTTCAGTATTTCCTCCTGCTTCCCTTCACATGTTCCTCTGGCACATCTGACCTCCTTCCCATTCTGCTCCAGAGCAGACCTTATGAATCCCTTCCACGAATCCACCTGGAGTATTCAACACATAAAGTACACCTGGCAATAACAATGAAAAGTTGGCAGGGGATCTTGTAGAAATTGATTCCTTTTTTCAGAAGAAATGGGAAGGAAAAGGAGGCATTCAAATTGACTCCCCTAGCCAGACTGCTCTCATCCCCCAGACAGCACCTTATTTATACCTGTCTCCGAGGCTGTAAAACTTGATTCTGCTCATCCTAGTGCCTTTCTAATCAACTCCTTCCCCACCCCTCACCAATATCTTGACCAGTACCTTTCCCCTCCTAAAAATTCCATAAATGCTCTTTGGGGAAGTTATTATTCTCCTCACCCAATTCAGTGACACCTGTTCTATCCTCAAAGGGTAAATACAGCTCTGTGTCCTACTGGACCTACCACTCATCAAACTCTGACTTCCTTCCTAGACTTGGTCGATTATGGCAATAAAGACCAAAATGATGAACAAACTCCAAAATGACCACGGGTTAGACCACCGGAGAGGGTGATGTCATAATACGAATATGAAATAAGCTCAGAGCTATAAAACCTAACTTCTACACGAGCCAACAGGTTAACGAATCCCTTTTAAGATTTTTTTAAAGATTATTTATTTATTAATTTGACACAGAGAGAGCTCACAAGTAGGCAGAGAGGCAGGCAGAGAGAGAGGAAGGGAAGCAGGCCCCCTGCTGAGCAGAGAGCCCCATGTGGGACTCTATCCCAGGACCCTGAGATTGTGACCTGAGCCGAAGGCAGTGGCTTAACCCACTGTGCCACCCAGGTGCACCCCTTTTAAGATATTAAAAGGTTGTTCTAAAATCCCAAATTCTTACCTCCTCCTCAGCATCCAAACCCAACAAGTTTTCTACTGTCATCAATACCAATATGCAAGACAGAAAGTATGAAATCTTTGCAGTACCAAAAGAGAATTACAAGAAAAAGACCCAGGAAGATCACAGAGCAGTAACTAGGATGGCAGGGAAATTATCCAACTGTTTCTATACCTCATGACACCTGGATGAAGACCTTTTGAAAGTCCCCTTCCCACAGGAATCCCATTTCTAGCCTAAGAAAGCCCAAATGGGGTCTGCTTTCCAATTAAAGATGGCTTCAAGAATGTTTCTCCAACACCTAAACACTGACAATAACCACGTGGTGAAAAAATAATGAATACTGTTATGCTGAAAATAAATTAATTTAAAAAAAGATGAAACAAAAAGGCCACAGAAAGTTGGTGCCACTTTTCAGAATGTTACGTCCTCTGATCTTGGAAATCTGAGTTCAAATCCCACTCAAGCAGAGACCTCAAAAAATTACACGAAAACCCTTAAAGAGAAGAGAGAAGTCCCCTTTCCTAAAACAGTCTGACTTTAGTAATCTCCTAGATTCATTAAAAATCGGAATGTCACTCTCAACATCTGTAACTCTGGAACAAACTTCAAACATTTCTATGGCTTTTAAAATCAAAACCTCGGGGCACCTGGGTGGCTCAGTGGGTTAGAGCCTCTGCCTTTGGCTCAGGTCATGATCCCAGGGTTCTGGGATCAAGCCCTGCATCGGGCTCTCTGCTCAGTGGGGAGCCTGCTTTATCCTCTCTGCCTACTTGTGATCTCTGTCTGTCCTATAAATAAATAAAATCCTTAAAAAGATAGAGAGAGAGAAATCAGCATCTTCTATTAAAATAAACAAATAAATAAATAAGTAAAATCAAAACCTCTCATGTGCTTCCAAAATTTGGTAAATCAGATTTTTTGTAAGAAACATGTAGAAACTGAAATGCATTTCATAGGAAGATAATTATTCCCTGCAATAAATACATCAGTATAAACTTGAATTTGGTTTTGGTCTTCTCTGGTAAATTTCCCAAGTTCTTAGGAGTTTCCTAAGCCATTTACTTGAACATCATCTAAGGGAACACTCAAAGCAGTACCACAATAAAGAGGTTTGGCCTCTGCGGGATTCTACATGTAAAAAAACAAAAACAAAAACAAAAACAAAAACAAAACAACAGAACACATAAATTAAACACAATCACACTGCTTTAAATAAAATTTCTAAACTTTCATGCCATTTGATGAAACTCCCTGTTTCGGAGAGTGAAACAAAATCTATTCAGCTCCCATTAAGTGCTTTTTCTTTTCTTTTCCTTTTTAAATAGATTTTATTTATCTGACAGACAGAGATCACAAGTAGGCAGAGAGGCAGGCAGAGAAAGAGGAGGAAGCTGGCTCCCTGCTGAGCAGAGCCCAATGCAGGGATGGATCCCAGGACCCCAGGACCATGACCCCAGCTGTGCAAGGCAGCATGGTCCAGGCCCAGATGTTGCGGGGTGCTAGTGGGGGCGCCCTGTCCACTCCCCAATCCCTGTTTCGGTCCCTGGAAAGTGTGGGTGGGTGGTGGCCCAAGCCATGGTTACAGCCGAGGATTCCTAGGAATTTGCTATGGCTCACCAGTGCCTGTGTTTTGCTGTTTATCCCCACTTTTCCCCTGCTCCAGATCCCCCCTCCTCACTCCTCCTAAAGCCAAAAGGATCAGCAAAACTGCCACAGACAAAGGCTTTTGGGATTGGAGCGTCTCCACCTTCAGAAGCTGCGCTGAAGCCTTAAAATGCAGTATCTGCAATGTGAGGGAAGCCACCTCCACCAGATACTTGAAGATCTGGGTTAGCTTTGGCAGAAGGACTTTTGTTGCTTAAGGTGTTGGAGAGGGTGGAGTGCTATCCTTGAGGCCCTCTTTCCAACTTGTGGATGATGGCTTTTTTGCATTTGGGGGTGGTTGATGTGTGGTTTTGGTTGTGTCTATTTTATGTGTATTTCCCCACCACAGCCTCTCCCTGTCCCTGGCCCACAGCAAGCCCCCAGCCCTCCCTCCCTTCCACCCCCTGAGCTCTGAGCAGGTACCGGGTCAGTGATATGCTGTACCCCCACCCACCCACCCCGGGGCCAAGCGGGAAGTGGAACTGCTGGGAGGAAAAACACAGTCCCCCGCCCTTCCCCGAGCCCTTCAATGGCCCAACCTCAGCTGGACCTCAGCCCCTGGGACTCAAGCTCCCAGGCCATCTCCGCTTGCACCACTGCAGCTGCCAGTCTCCCTGCCAGTCTCCCTCCAACCTGCACTGCCTTCTCCAAGTGACTGATGAGGGGCAGGGTCAGGCGCTGCACTGAGGCATGCAGTGGCGTGGCATGACATGGCATGGTGTGCTGTGACATGTGTCAAGCTGTCGGTGCGCCTGCCTGGGTTGGTGTGCTAGCTGGGGGCGCGGGGGACTGCTGGTGACCTGGGGGCCCGGCGAGGTGGAGCCTG
Source organism: Mustela nivalis (assembly GCF_964662115.1). Classification (NCBI taxonomy): domain Eukaryota; kingdom Metazoa; phylum Chordata; class Mammalia; order Carnivora; family Mustelidae; genus Mustela; species Mustela nivalis. Next base: position 163,130 of record NW_028135712.1, on the reverse strand, counting down.
GGAGCCCCACAAGCAGTGATGGACTCTGGACCCCTCGTGTGCCCCTTAGGGGCTGCATTTTCAGTGCCTGAGTTTTGTGATCATGGGTCTTTTCAGTATGAGTTTGCCTGAGTATGTATGACTTTTGTGATTATGTCAAATTTATTCCTAAATCATTTAAGGTTTGATGTTTTTTGTAACTGGGATTGTTCTTAATCTCTTAATCTCATTTTTCGCTGCTCAATTTTGGTGAATAAGACTACAACTTGTCTTGAGTACTGACCCTGCATCGTGGAACTACGCTGGACATACTGAGGTCTAATGGCAATTTTGCAGATTAATTTTGTTCTACAGAAGAATTTTTTTTCTATAGTATCTTATGAATAAAAAAGACATTTTCACTTCTTCCACTCTTATTCATACTGCTATTATTCCGTTTTCTTCCTAAATACCCAAGACAGAATTTCCAAGAAAATGTGGAATAAAAGTGGCAATTGCAGGCTTTTTCTCTTGTTCCTGACTTTAGGGACGAACCATCTAGCCTTTTACTATTAAATGTGTAAGTGTGGGTTTTCATATACAGCTTTTTATTACATTAAGAAAATTCTCTTTTATTCAGTTAACAGATTATTATCACCAAATGGTGTTGACATTCAACCACTTTTCTCTCCTATATTTATGGAGGTAATCATGTGGTTTACCCTTTATTAATTTAATATGGTATATTAATTACAGTGATGAAATATAATTTTATTTATTTATTTATTTAAAAGAGAGGGAGAGAGAGAGAGAGACAATGAGTGAGGGAACACAAGCAGGGGAAGTTGGAGAGGGAGAAACGGGCCCTCTGCCAAGCTGGGAGCCTTATGCAGGGCTTGATCCCAAGACCCTGGGATCATGACCTGAGCTGAAGGCATATGCCCAATGACTGGGCAACCAAGGTGCCCCTAAATATCACATTTTGAGCAAACTTTGCATCCCTGAGATAAATCCTCTTTGGCCATAGCATTTTATGAGTTGCTGAATTCAGTTTACTAGCATTAGTATTGAAGACTTTTGTGTCTACAGTTCTAAGAGATATTGGTCTATAATTTCATTTTCTTGTGTTATCTTTACCTGGTTTTGGGATCTAGCTAATACGGACTCTCACAGAATGAATGCGAAGTGTTCTCTCCACTTCTACTTTTTGAATGATTTTTGAATCTTCCTTAAATGTTTTCACAGAATTCACCAATGTGCCATATGGTCCCAGATTTTCTTTATGGAAAGTTTTTGGATTACCTATTCGATTATTTTACTTGTTTAAGTTCCATTCAGATTGTCTACTTTGGGGTTAAGATTAAGGAATTTGAGTCTTTCTAGGAACCTGCCAAATTTCTTTAGTTTTCTAATTTATTAGCATGCAATTGTTCCTCATACTGCAATTTAATTCTTTTTATTTCTATAAGGCTAATAGGAATGCCTCTCTTTCATTCCAGATTTTTTCATAATTTGGTATTTTTATCTTATTTTTGGTAAGAATAGCCAAAAAATTGTCAATTGCTCATCTCTTTAAAGAATTAGCTTTTGGGGCACCTGGGTAGCTCAGTGGGTTATAGCCTCTGCCTTTGGCTCAGGTCATGATCTCAGGGTCCTGGGATCAAGCCCCTGATTAGACTCTCTGCTCAGCAGGGAGCCTGCTTCCCTTCCTCTCTCTCTGCCTGCCTCCTACCTACTTGTGATCTGTCTCTGTCAAACAAATAATAAAATAAAATCTTTTTTAAAAAAAAGAATTAGCTTGGGCGCCTGGGTGGCTCAGTGGGTTAAAGCCTCTGCCTTCAGCTCAGGTCATGATCCCAGGGTCCTGGGATCGAGCCCCGCATCGGGCTCTCCACTTCTTGGGAGAGTCTGCTTCCTCCTGTCTCTCTGCCTACTTGTGATCTCTGTCTGTGAATAAAAAAAAAAAAAAAGAATTAGCTTTTGTATATATTGATTTTCTCTGTTGTGTCTTATTTCATTTATATCTGATCTCATCTTTCAAAATTTCTTTCCTTTTGCTTGCCTTTTGACTCATTCTTCCTTTATCATGTTTTTATTTTTATTTCTTTATTTGAGAGACTGAAAGAGTGAGTGAGAAGGGAAGAGCAGAGGGACAAAAGCAGTCCTCACTGAGTACAGAGCCCAACTCGGGGCTCGAACCTACAACCCCGAGATCTTGACCTGAGCCAAAACCAAGAATTGGTCACCTAACCAACTGAGCCACCTCTAAGCTCCTAATTTGTTTTTCATTTTGTCATTTCTTAAGATGATAGGTTATGAAAGTAACACTTTCTTCCTTTTTAAATATATGTTTACAATCCTAAGTTTCCCTCAAAAAAAAAAACTTAACTGTATCCCATAAGACTTTGTATTTTATATTTTCACTTTCAAGAGATGAGCAAGAGACCGATTTTTGGCTTTCATTCATCTCAAGGTATTTTCTAACTTCTACCATGATTTCTTTTATGACTCATGTCTTATTTAGGAGTGTGTTATTTATTTTCCACATACTTGTGAATTTTCTGTTTCCTTTTGTAAACCACTTTTATTTTATTGCATGGAGTTAGAGACCATACATTGAGTGACTTTAGTTCTTCAACATGTATACTACATTTATAGGTCTTTTGGTTTTTCAGACTGGATAATCTCAATTGATCTCTATTTATATTCCCTGATTATTTCATCTATTACTACCACTGAGCTCATCTGGAGAATATTTTGTTTCAGTTATAATGCACCTTTCATTTCATTCTAATTTTATTTTTATTATATTCTTGATTTGGTGTGGCACCATTCTTGTACTTCCGGTGTCTCCTTTTTTTAAAGAGTTTATTTATTTATTTGACAGACAGAGATTACAAGTAGGCAGAGAGGCAGGCAGAAAGAGAGAGAGGAGGAAGTAGGTTCCCTGCTGAGCAGAGAGCCCAGTGCTGGGCTAGATCCCAGGACCCTGGGATCATGACCTGAGCCAAAGGCAGAGGCTTTAACCCACTAAGCCACCCATGCACCCCAGTATATTCTTTAAACATGGTTTTACTTCAGTTCTTTAACATATGGATACAGAAGAATGAAAGTTTTTGTCCACATCTTTATCCATTCAACCTATATCTGGAGTTCTTGGGAAATGGCTTTAATTGAATGTATTTTGTTTTTTGTTTTCCAAGTGTATAGAGAGCTATAATTCCCTTTTGCTGGAGTATTGTGCAATTTCTTGAGAAAATTAAGGTTTAAATTATATAATGTGGTAACTATAGAAAGTAGATCCTCCCCCTGGGTTTTGAAAGGTAGCCTAAACATCAAGGCCAGATCTCCTGAGACTACATTTCACTCTGTTTCCCCCCTACATACACATATTTGCACACTTCATCTGACTGTATTTTAATTATTAAACTGGGTAGTGGAAAGCATATGTCTATTTACTTATTTACTGCTGTTTAATTTTGATGTTATTTTCTAATTATACAATGATTCTCTTTTAGCTTCTACTCCATGGAGTGTGCATCAAGCATGCAACAAAATTCTATTGGCTTTCTTACCACAAATGTTGTTTTTCATTTTACAGATGAAATGTGAAATTTTCACAAATGTAGGCTTTCATTGGACTTGAGCTCCCCAATACACTCAAATCAAGAAAGATTATTAAGTACATAGAAAAATGGGGATTCAAATTGTGTCATGCTTTCTGCCTACGCATAATAGACATGTGATGTAAAACGGATATCGAGACAAAAGATTTAGCTTGGTTTTTAATCGTTGCACCTAAACACTGTCAGACTGCAGACAAATCAACCATTATGTTCTTATTTGTAAACTGGGAATAATATCAGCTCTACTTAATACTTTAATATTTATGCATTTTTACATCAAATGTTACATATTTCTACATAAACGTTATAAAATGCATTTTATTGAGATAAAATGTGTATATTTTCTTGTGTACCTACGTAGTTACTATATAATAGATAGGGTTATAAATTACTTTCCCAAGGTTACACTCTCTTAAATTCTATATCTGAAAGTCAACCTTTTCTTTTTTTGTTTTTTTTTCCATATGAAACTATGCAAATTTATTGCACAGATGTTCTCAGCTCTATTCCCAATGCCACAAACTGGAAAAATACATATATACACAAGTATATGCATACATAAGCACATATGTATATATATACATGTATACACAATGGAATAATGTTTTTTTAAAATTTATTTCTTATTTATTTTCAGCGTAACAATATTCATTATTTTTGCACCACACCCAGTGCTCCATGCAATCCAGCGCTCTCTAAAACCCACCACCTGGTTCCCCCAACCTCCCACCCTCCCACCCTCTCCGCCCCTTCAAACCCCTCAGATTGTTTTTCAAAGTCTATAGGCTCTCATGGTTCAACTCCCTTCCAACTTCCCCCAACTCCCTTCTCCTCTCTATCTCTCCATGTCCTGCATGCTATTTGTTATGCTCCACAAATAAGTGAAACCATATGATAATTGACTCTCTCTGCTTGACTTATTTCACTCAGCATAATCTCTTCCAGTCCCTTCCATGTTGCTACAAAAGTTGGGTATTCGTCCTTTCTGATGGAGGCATAATACTCCATAGTGCATATGGACCACATCTTCCTTATCCATTCGCCCGTTGAAGGGCATCTTGGTTCTTTTCACAGTTTGGCGACCGTGGTCATTGCTGCTATAAACATTGGGGTACAGATGGCCCTTCTTTTCACGCCATCTGTACCTTTAGGGTAAATACCCAGGAGTGCAATGGCCGGGTCATAGGGAAGTTCTATTTTTAATGTCTTGAGGAATCTCCACACTGTTCTCCAAAGAGGCTGCACCAACTTGCATTCCCACCAACAGTGGAAGAGGGTTCCCCTTTCTCCACATCTCCTCCAACACATGTTGTTTCCTGTCTTGCTAATTTTGGCCATTCTAATTGGTGTAAGGTGATATCTCAATGTGGTTTTAATTGGAATCTCCCTGAGGGGAGTGATGATGAACATTTTTTCATGTGTCTGATGGCCATTTATATGTCTTCATTGGACATGTGTCTGCTTTGCACCCAACAGGAAATACACACAACCAAAACCACACATCAACCACCCGAAAATGTAAAAAAGCCATCCTCAACAAGTTGGAAAGAGGGCCTCAAGGATAGCCCTCCACCCTCTCCCACACCTTAAGCAACAAAAGTCCTTCCACAAAAGGTAACCCAGATCTTCAAGTACCTGGTGGAGATGCCTTCCCTCACATCGCAGATGCTGCCTATCAAGGCTTCAGCTCAGCTTCTGAAGGTGCAGATGCTCTAATCCCAAAAGCCTTTCTCTGCAGCAGGTTCCCTGGTCTTTCTGGCCTTCTGAGGAGTGAAGAGTGGGGGCAAGGGGAGGGAAGAGACAGGGATCCCGTTAAAAAGGAGGAGAAACAGCAAAACACAGGCACTGGTGAGCCCTCGCAATTTCCCAGGCATCCAGTGCTTCAAACTTGGTTCAGAGACCGACCACCCACCCACCCATTCCAGGGACTGAAACAGGGACTGGGAGTGCACGGGGCGCCCCCATGCGCACCTCACAACCTCTGGGCCCAGACCATGCTGCCTCCCACAGGCAGCGGAGATGGCAGCGGCCTGAGAGAGGCCAAGGCAGGCATAGGGAGCAGCGGACTTGTGGACTGCAGCTTGGGATTGGGGTGGGGGGTGCGGCAGGGGAGACACTGGCTGGATCTGGAGGGAGCATGTAGAGGCAGCCAGAGGCCTGTGGCGGGGAATGGGCCAGCTCCTTCCCTCTGCCCTCCCAGGCTGGTTCCCTCCCTTCCTCCCTACCTGGGTAAATCTCCCTTTGCCTGGGAGGAATGGCCAAGGCAGTGGCAGCGGCCCAGGACCACTGAGGAGGAGCTGCCAGGGCTGCTGCACTCAGAGCCGCCAGCCTCCAGCGGGAGCGATGGCGCCCACTGCTGTCGCAGCCTCCCTCAGCCCCAGGAGCTCCATTTTAGCAGCGCGGGCCTCCCTCCGCCCTGGATAGCCACGGAAACTTGTCTTTGCCAGGTCCCTCTAGCCCCCAGCCCTCCCTCCCCTTCCACCCTCTCAGCTCAGAGCAGGTACCTGGTCGGGCTCTCCTTATCGCACAAGGACGAGGGTGGGCTCTACCCCCGCACCCCCCCCTCCCAAAGCCCAAAGTGGCGCCACTGGAAGGAAAATGCCTTCCACGAAGTCCTCCCAAACCCGGCCCCCCGCCCTTTTCGGCGCCAGTCCTCAGCCCTACCGCTGCCCTTCCTCAGTTGCTGGCCCTCGAGCTCCCACTGCGGCCGCTTGCACAGTCCCCGCCGCCGCTCCGCCGCTTCCATCTGCGTTGCTGCCATCTGCGCCGCAGCTGCCGCTAGAGTCGCCAACACCGCTTGTGCAGCCGATGCAGTCTGCGCCGACGCCGCTTTGTGCTCCACCGCTGCTACCGCCGCCGCCGCCGCCGCCGCCGCTTGAGCCTTGGACGCCCAATCGGTCGCCGCTGGTGCAGCCCAGCTGTCTGCGCCAGTGCTGCTTGCACCGCTAACACCGTCGTCTGTGTCGCCGCCCCTTCCGCCGCCAACACTGCCGGCGCCGCCGCCCATGCCGCTTGTTCCCTCGAAGCCACCACCGTCTGCACCGCCGCTTGCGCGGCCGAAGCCCCAGTCTGCACCGTCGCTGCTACCGCCGCCGCTGAAGCCGCTGCCGTCTGCACCGTCGCCATTGTGCGCCGAGGCCGCTTGCACCGTTGACGCCGTCGTCGGAGCCGTTGCTGGTTCCGCCACTGAAATCGTCTGCGCCGCCACCGACGCCGCTTGTGCCGCCGCTGAAGCCGCTGCCACTGCTATCCCCGCCGACGCCAACGCTTATGCCGCTGCCGCCACCGCTTGAGCCCCGGAGGCCTTCGGAGCCTAAGCCGCTTGTGCAGCTACGCCCCTTGGTGACCTGGAAGCCACTGTCTGCGGCGTCACTGCTTCCGCCGCCGAGGCCGCCTGCGCCTCTGACGCTGCCGCTTCCGCCGCCGCCGCTTCCGCCGCCGCCACCATCTGCGCCGCCAGCGGCGTCAGCCCCCAAAGCGGCGATGGCGCAGCCGGGGCATCGGCGGCCTAACCGGCGTCTGAGGCGGTGCAGAGGGCGTTGGCCGGAGAAGAGGCGGCGGCGTCGCCAAACAGGCGGGGACGGCGTTGGCGGCGGCGGCGGCAGAGTCGGCGGCAGAGTCGGTAACAGCGGCGGTGCAGACAGCGGCGTTGGCGGCGGTGCCAACGGCGGTGGTTTGGTCGCGGCGCCATTGGCGGCGGCGGCGGCGGAAGCAGCGGCGGCACAGACGACTGCGTCGGCGGTTCAGGCGGCCTCGGGGCAGACAGCGGCGTCGGTGCACAAGGCAGCGGCTTCGGGGGCGGCGGCAGTAGCAGCGGCGGTGCAGACAGCGGGTACGACGACTGTGCAAGCGGGGCGGTGCAGAGGGCGGTGGCTCCCGCGGCACAGGCGACATCGGCGGCGGCGCAGGCGGTGTCGGCGGCGGAAGCGGCGGAGGTGCAAGCGGCATGGGCGCAGACAGCGTCCGATACACAAGTGGCAACGGCTGAGGCGTCGAGGGCTCAAGAGGCGACGGCGGCGGCAGAATAAGCGGTGTTGGCGGCGGTAGCCGTGGTGGTGCGGACCGCGGGGTTGGCAGCGCATGGGGCGGCCGTGCAGATGGAGGTGGCTTCCGCGGCGGCTGCACAAACGGCTGTGGCGGCGGCGCAGGTGGTGTTGGTGGTGGCACAGAGGACGGTGTGGGCGGTGCAAGCGGCATTGGCGCAGACAGCTGGGCTGCACAAGAGGCAACCGCTTGGGCGTTTTCAGCTCCAGCAGCGGCAGCGGCGGCGTCGGCGGCGGTAGCAACGGTGGAGCAGACAGCGGCCTCGGTGCAGACTGCGTCGGCTGCACAAGCGGTGTTGGCGACTCAAGCGGTTGGTGCAGCGCAGCTGGCAGCAACGCAGATGGCCGCGGCGGCTAAGCGGCGGCGGGGGCCACGCAAGCGGCTTCAGCGGCAGCTTGAGCGAGGGCCAGCAACTGAGGAAGGGCATAGGTAGGGTTGAGGACTGGCGCCAAGAAGGGAGGGACAGGTTTGGGAGCAATTCCTGGATGGCATTTCTCCTTCCAGTGGCGCCACTTTGGGCTTTGGTGCGGGGGAGCGGGCGGGGGTAGAGCCCACCCTTGTCCTTGCGCGATAAGGAGAGCCCGACCAGGTACCTGCTCTGAGCTGAGAGGGTGGAAGGGGAGGGAGGGCTGGGGGCAAGAGGGGGCAGGCGACGACCAGTCTCCGTGGCTACTCAGGGCCAAGGGAGGCGCGCGCTGCTAAAATGGAGATCCTCGGGGCTGGGGGAGGCTGTGGTGTCAGCGGGCGCGGTCGCTCCCGCGAGGGGCTTGCTGCTCTGGTGCAGCAGCCCTGGCGCCAGCTCCTCAGCGGCCCTCAGCCGCCACCACCGCCATGGCCATTCCTCCCAGGCAAAGGGAGATTTACCCAGGTGAGGAGGGAGGGAGGGCGCCAGCCTGTGAGGGGAGAGTGAAGGAGCCGGCCCACTCCCCGCCTCTGGCCTCTTGCTGACTCTGCGTGCCCCGTCCAGATCCAGCCAGAGTCTCCTCTGCTGCCCCCGCCCCAGCCCCACGCTGCAGTCCACAAGTCAGCCCGCTCCCCGCGCCCACCAAGGCCTCTCTTGGGCCGCTGCCATCTCTGAAGCCTGTTCGAGGTAGCATGGTCTGGGCCCTGAGTTTGCGGGGTGCCCTTGGGGACGCCCGGTGCACTCTCCAGTCCCTGCTTTGGTCCCTGAAAAGGGTGGGTGGGTGGTCTCTGAGCCAAGTTTGCAGCACTGGATGCCTGCGAAATTGTGAGGGCTCACCAGTGCCTGTGTTTTGCTGTTTCTTTTATTTAACTGGATCCCTGTCTCTTCCCTCCCCTTTCCCCCACTCCTCACTCCTCAGAAGGCCAGAAAGACCAGGAAACCTGCTGCAGAGAAAGGCTTTTGTGCTTAGAGTATCTGCACCTTCAGAAGCTGTGCTGAAGCCTTGATAGGCAGCCTCTGCCACGTGAGGGATAGGCACCTCCACCAGGTACCTGAAGATCTGGGTTAGCTTTGGTGGGTGGACTTTTGTTGCTTAAGGTGTGGGAGAGGGTGGAGGGCTATCCTTGAGGTCCTCTTTCCAACTTGTTGAGGATGGCTTTATTGTATTTGCAGGTGGTTGATGTGTGGTTTTGGTTGTGTGTATTTCTTGTTCAGTGCAAAGGGGTCCTATTCACAGCATGACTTGAGGGAGGACATTTGTCCAAGTTTTTGTCTCATTTCTAACGGGCTGGATTGGTTTGACACTTGTGTCCATTGGGTTATTGGTATGGATGGGCTCAAAAAGAGAGGAAGCAGGGATTTTTCTGTGGATTGGAGGAGTTTAGCCGTTTTCTTTTGACCATGTGTAGAGTGGTTTTAATTTGCCTGTCCTGAATTACGTTTTCTTCTCCTGAGCGATTTGGTGGTGGTGGTACAGTTATGCTGGTTGTTGTGCTTTTCCTGTTTTGAGCGGCAAATGTGTGTTCCTTTCTTGTGTTTGAAGAAAAACGTTGGGGTTGGATAAAGAAAGTGTAATTTTTTGGAAAGCTGAACTGTCAGTTTGTGTTTGTTTGTTTTCTGATGATCTCTGCAGTGGGGTGATGGGTGTCTTTCTAGACAGCGTTAAGGTACACATTTGTCTTTTTGGGCAGCACACAATCTCCTCTCTCTTGGGGCAAGGGATAGTTAATTCTGTAGGTTATTACTGTAGGCTTTGCCGTTTAGCTCATTGGGTTGAGGATAACGTAAAGTTGAGACCTTTGTGTAGAGGCTAGTCTGCTTTTCCTTAGTTGCCTGCCATTTTCTGAGGCCAGGCCAGCTAACTTGTCAGTGTATGCTGTTAGTTGCTGGGATGGGAGGTTCATCCTGTGCTTCAGTCAATGCTGAAGAAATTCCAAGATGAATAAAAACAATTTTGGTAGGGATGCCTGGGTGGCTCAGTGGGTTAAGCCACTGCTTTCGGCTCAGGTCATGATCCTTGGGTCCTGGGATGGAGTGCCTCTCTCTCCAACTCTGCCTGCCTCTCTGCCTGCTTGTGTGCTTTTTCTCTTTCTTTATGACCAAAAAAACCAAAACCAAAACCAAAAACAAAACTATTTTCGTAAATGGCAGCTGGGTGAGGAAGTTGTCAACACTAACTCAGTTCGTTAGAACTTCAGGTAATAGTGGATCCCTGGATGTCTCCTCTGCAGTCTGAACTGAAACATGCTGTATTCTTTGGCTCTCAGTTTCTCTTTGGCTCTGTCACCTGGGCCTTTTTGGTTGTGTTGTCTTCCTCCCCATGGGGAAGTTCTCTTCTTCTTTTTAAGGGAAGGGGTTTTTTGTTTGTTTGTTTTTAAGGCCTATTTATTATCTTAAATATGCTTGTTTCCTTGAGAGAGTCTCTTTGGGGGCAGGGGAGGGCAGAGGGACAGAGAGAGAATGTCAAGTACACTCTGCACTGAGCCAGGAGCCAGACTGAGGGCTCCATCCCAGGACCCTGAGGTCATGACCTGAGCCAGAGTCAGGAGTTGGATGCTTAGCCCATGGAGCCACCCAGGCACCCCTTTAAGTAAACTTTTTGAACCTCAGCATATATACAGAGAAGTGCACAGATCATAAGCCAAAAGCTTGAGGAACCTCCACAAGGGGAACACACCATGCGACTTTACACCCAGGACCCCAGTGTCTGTGATAACCCACTTGAGGGTCACTTCTGCCACGGTTCTTGACTGCCGTTGCTGGGGAGCTGTTGCGCATGTTCCTGAATTTGGTGTACGTGGAGTCATCCAGTTGGATGCACTCCTGGGCCTGCCTTACGGAGAGTCATCCGTGTTTGAGTGTGTGGCTGTGAGTTGACCAGTGCTGCTGTTTTCATCCTCAGACTATTTTAGAGCTCCACTCTGCTTGTAGACCCTTAGACATTCTAGAAATAGGATAGCTCCTTGGTGCCTTTTAATTATGTGCATTAAAACAGGTAGTTTTTTAATGAACAAAAGGTGTTCATTTGAACACAGGTGTCTTCTTTCAGCTGTAGTGTAAGGATCAAGCCTGGTGTGTGGAACTTTTCTACAGTCCATAAACAGAGAAAGCTTTTGCCTCCTCAGTTGTAGAGTTCTATCAGTCACTGCTCTTTCAAGTCATTGGTGAAGTGGATAGAAAATGCCTGCTTTCAGGGAACCGAACGGATGTTGAAAAGGTGAGACAAAAAAGGTCTTCAGTGGTGGGAGGCGCACCCTTGGAATAAGTGAGTCCATGGGAGACATAGTTGGTCTGTGTGGGTATATGGGGAAAGGCCTTACTGAATCTGGGATTTATGATTCTTGGAGGTCATTTGTTGGGCAGGCCAATACACATTAGTTTTTTGTTCCCTCCTCCATCCTTTTTCAGCTCTTCCTTCACTTCAGAGGTCATCCACACTTTTCCACTTCTTCAACAGGCTGGTAACTCCCATTTACTGTATAATAACCATCACCAGCCTTATGCGTCTGGGCCCGAGGCAGGCAAATCCAACTCTCTCTGCTTGGTCCACTGGCAGTTTTCATGCCTTTTCTTTTCTTTCTTTCTTTCATTTTTTTTTCTTTTTAAAGATTTTATTCATTTATTTGACAGAGATCACATGTAGACAGAGAGGCAGGCAGAGAGAGAGAGAGGAGGAAGCAGGCTCCTCGCTGAGCAGAGAGCCTGATGTGGGGCTAGATTCCAGGACCCTGGGATCATGCCCTGCACCGAAGGCAGAGGCTTTAACCCACTGAGCCACCCAGGTGCCCCTCTCGTTGCCTTTGAAATAAAGTCCAAATGCCAAGCATCACGAGGGTCTCCTGATTGAGTTCTTTTGTGTTCCTTTACGATTTCTGCAAGCTGACTGCCACCAATCCCCATCTGCCCTCCACATATAGGGGTCTGTGTTTCCTGCCAACTGCTTTTGTCTTGGGCTTGGACCATGGGACCTTATTTCCATACCTTCACACCTTCTCTTCCTCTGGATTTTCTCTGAAATGCTTTCCCTTGCTTCTGTGTCCTGCCTCACTACCATTTGGACTCCGAGATGTCTCGGGAAGCCTTTTCATCAATCCAGTCAGGTGTAGCTCATCTTTGTAACACTCGAGTTGTATTTTTATTGGCTTACCTCACCCTCCAAATCATGTACAATTCATTTAACACTTGAACAGAAGTTTTATTGGATCACCTATTACATTTTACCATTTTTGAGGGTAGGACCTTTTGAAAACAAAACAAAACAGAACAAAGAAACCTAATGATTTTGAGGGGGGTGGGGACAGAGGGAGAGAGAAAGTTTTAAGCAGTCTTCATGCAGACTCTGAGCCCCACATGGGGCTCCATCTGATGAGCCTGAGATCCTGAGCGTCTGACCCTTAACTGATTTGAGTCCTGTCAAAGAAGAATTGTCAGTAAAGACACTGCAAGAAACTTGCAGTGTTAGTCAGAAATCAGGAATAGTGGAAATCATAAGGTAAACAAGGGAAATTTAAATTTTTCAACAGGATTAGATAATGCTCTCTTTTCCCTCCCTTTCTCAGTTTAGAAAAACTATTTAAGTGATCCTTTGGTTGAGAAAAGAAACTGGTAGAAGGGATACGTTAAAAATAATCTTACTTAAAACTTCATATTAAGAGCATTCGCAATACATTTTAAGTTGAAGTTACTTTTGCGGGGGACAGGAAATTAAAGGGGGTGTAGGCTGCCAGTATTATCAGCCTGTATTGGATCTTCAAATCTGTCGAGTACTTGGTGGTTAGTCAGGGAGAAAACAAATGAAAACCAAACATAAACCTGATGACTGCTTTCTGAGAAGAGATGAGATTTCCTATGTACGGTAGAAGGTTTATACACTGTTCATTCTTTTCTAGAAGTAAAAGTTGTCGAATATCATAAGTCTGCCAGAATATTCGAGGTTTCAAGAAATAAAAATTCAGCTTAAAACGACCTTCAGTCAAAACCAAACCGTTCTGTGGTCTTGGGGTGCCTGGGTGGCTCAGTTGGTTAAGCATCTGCCTTTGGCTCACGACAGGATCCTGAGGTCCTGGGATTGAGCCCCACGTTGGGCTCCCTGCTCAGAAGGTCTTACTTGCAGGGAAATGGGGCACTTACCCAGGTGGATAGGAGGTAGCTACCGTAGTAACACCTGCTTGTAACCAGGTTAATACCCATGTGTTCACTTCGAATTTCAAACTTTAATAAGCATGAAGGTTGGAACTTGGTTTATCTGGTACTACCAAAGCCTCTTTTGAATTTTTATCCTGCGAAGGAGAGAGATTATCAGCACATTGGTCAAATTTAAAAAATAAGTGATGTATTTGTAGGGTATGTTCCTGTATCATTCCATATATTCCTGATTCTCCTTTCTTTTGGTTGTGAAGGTGGTAATACATGCTTGGATAGAATTAGGGGACAAAACAACATAAAGGTCACTTTTATTCTGCCCATGCAGAATTACTTTTATTTGACCAATTTATTTGTTTATTCCCTGGACCACAAATATTTGCATAATTATAGTTTTCCTGGTGCTGTTTAATATGCTAGTTCATTGAATTTTGAACGTGCTATAGGTTGTAGTTCCATGTAGAAATGGGGGTATCAGGCAGTGTATGATACAAAACTAATTGAGTCTCTGGTTTGAAAGACATCAGTTCTGACCTGTTGGTTCTCTGTGGTTCATTTTGGGTTTTTCTTCTGTAAGGAAATTTTTTTTGTGATCACTTCATAGTTTTAGGGATTCCTTTTTGTAGGAAATAAAGCTAACATCCAGTTTCCAGTTTTCTTTTTGTTTTGTTCTGTTTTGTTTTGCTTTGGGGGAGAATGGAAATATGTCTCTGGATTCTTAGGATCTGTGGCAAGATTAACTTTTCTGAAGTCTTTCATGAAAAGAAAAAGTATGGAAGACAATCCAGATTTAATGTTTTTCTACTAAATTTGTTTAACATTGTGGAGCTCCAACGTTCCTATGTATCGGAATCCCCTGGAATGCTTGTTGAAACACATTGCTTGATTTCCGGCTCTACGCACCACCTTCTGGGTTTTTTTATGAAGTAGGTCTGGGGTAGGGCCTGTGAATTTGCATTTATCTTAGAGGTTACCAGGTGATGTTAGTGCTGCTAGTGCTGGTCTAGAGAGCGCTATTGGGAACTATTGGTTAGATGACCTTAAATGGGAAAGAGAGGCCAGCGATGTTTCTTAATGAAACTGGAGATAGTTTTATTGTTACAGAAAATTGACGTCTTGGTATTTCACAGGGAATTTAAGAGAAGTGATATGCATTCACGTTTTAGTTAATTAATTAATTAATTAAAATGATTTTATTTGTCGGGGGAGGTGGGGAAGAATGAGGAAGCACAAGCAAGGAGAGAGGCAGGCAGAGGCAGAATCAGGCTCCCTGCTAAGCGGGAAGCCCCATGTGGGACTCGATCCCAGGACTCTGGGATCATGACGGGAGCTGAAGTCAGTTGCTTAAGTGCCTGAGCCACCAAGGCTTCGTTGCATTCATTTTTTTTTCACTTAGAGCTGGAATTAGATGTGGTTTCTTAATGAAGACATTGTGTGTAGTAGAAGAGCACTTATCAATTGGGGAACCATATCTACTAAATTTTTATCGTCCACATTGAAAAGTCAGATATTGTCTTGTGCTATTAATATGTGTTTGATTTCAGATACATGTAGTTTTAAAGGATGTTTCTTTTTAACATATGTTTGAGCCAAGTTTGATAGTCAGTAAACTAACCTTTCAATAGAATATTGGCCAAAGAATATGAATAGGTAGTTAAAGAATGACAAATTAAGTCCAGCAACATGAGAAATATATAACTTCTATTACTTCAATACAAAACAATATTTTTGGGAAGTCAAATTTTAAAGACTACAAAATTGTTAGTGCATCTAGTAGTAAGAAGTGGACATTGTAACGGCCGTGGAGGCTAAGATAAGCTGCTTTACATTTTCTGAAGGCCAGTTGGTAGCAATTCCTTTAAAAATGTTTGTAGCTTGTGACCTATCATTTGCACTAGGAATTAGTGTTCTCTGCATATACATTTTCTGTGTAAATTTATTTGTTACATTGTTGTTACAACAAAAAATAGCTTCCTGGCCAATATACTCATTAAATGTTGGTAGTTTGCTTCATGAGGGGCAGGTCTTTTGCTAAGACCACAAGGGTCTGTGGCCCAAAAAGTAGAGTTTGATAGTAATTCTTGCTGCAAGTTAAAAACAACCAAACAAAACAGTCTACATAGAGGTCAGGGAATTGATACAAAACTGTGTAATAGTTACAAATATTTTGCAGGTCTTAAAAATGTCAGCTTTACTTTTTGTATGGTAAAACTGGAAATAACCCAAAAGTCCTTCTGTAGAGGAATGGCACATCCATATCAGATGGAATACTTCTCAGCAATTAAGAAGGAACAAACTCTGGATGCATGCAACAACTAGTGTGGATTTCAAGGGCATGATGCTGAATGAAAAAAAGCCAGTCTGTACAGGTCACACACTGTAGGCAGCCCTTCACGTTTTTTTTAATCACAAAGTTAGATTAGCAGTCACCAAGGGGTTAGGGCTGGTGAGGTTGGGGGTGGGGTGGGTGGTTGTTACTGGAAAGGGTTACCAAGAGGGAACGTTTTTGTGTTGATGAAATCTGATCTTGATTGTGGTGGTTGTTAACTGAATCTACACTTGTGATAAGGTGACCTAAAATGGTACACATGTGTTCCAATGTCAGTTTCCTGGTTTTCATGTACTGTAATCCAGAGGATGCAACCCTATCTGGGAAATGGGGTGCAAATTATATGGGACTTGATACTGTGTTTGCAACACCCTGTGGTTCTGTAGTTATTTCAAATTAAAATGTGAAGTTTTAGAAAGAATATATAATAAAAGGAAGTGTTCACAGTATTAGAATAAAACAAGTTTCAAAGTGAGAAAACATATGATCCCACTTTAATATTTCATATCACTTAATACATTTACCTGGAAGTAATGAGTGATCAAAATATTCTGAGCAGTAGCATGGTGGATTCTTTTGGATTCTTTTGTGAGTGTGTGTATGCTTCTCTATAATGTCGATAGTTTAGATGATCTGGTATCACTTTTGTCGTTTGAAAAACAGTTTTCATAATAAGTTCCAAAAATCTAATTCTGCAATGTTGAAATTTAAATAACAGTTACATTGAGATTGTAAAGTTTTGTTTATATTGGTTACAACAAGTTAGCATTTAAATAGCTCTTAGCTGAGATTGGAGAGTATATTTATCCTCTAAAATGTGTTGTGTATGTAAATGTAAAGCTCTTTTTTGCTCTTGGCATTACAAATGTCCTGTTTGAAGTTCTGACTCCCCAGTGTTGTCTAATGTAAGTATATACATTGCAGGCCACATGAAATTTCAAGCTTCATTAACCACAGTGAGAAAGTAAAAAGCAGGCAAAATGATTATTTTTAAAGATTCTATTTATTTTTTGTCAGAGAGCAAGAGTGAGAGCAAGAGCTAGAGCAGATGTGCTCTCAAGCCAGAGAGCCCCTGTGGGCACATGCACAATCCAGGGGGAGGGGCAGGCAGCGGAGGCAGGCTAGGCAGAAATGAGAATCAGGCTCCCTGGTAAGCAAAGAGCTGGATGTGGAATTTGATCTCAGGACTCTGAGATCAGGACCTGAGCTCAAGCTTAATTACCTGAGCCACCCAGGTGTCCTTTGATGAAATCATTTTTAAGAAATTTAGTTTGTTTAATCAGTTATATCCAGAATATTATCAGTTCAATATGTAATCAGTATAAAATCACAGTGAGATGTTTTACATTCCTTTTATCATACTGTGATAAAAATCACACTGATATGGGAAACAGAGGCAGAAGAAACATTATTAAATTTCCTTACCTCCTGACAAGCCCTTAAAACAGGCAGTGACTCTCCTCTAGGGACTCAACTACCGCCACCTTAAGGGCTTTCTAAGGGCAAAGGGCAGTCCTAGCCTGACCGACCCCCTCTCCCTCACCAGGACCCTGTGAGCACTTTAACAATTCCTTTGGAAACTTTATCTCTGAACCTGCCAGATAGTCTGATGATCATTCCCAAGCATATGGCCTACTGATAGACATGTAAAGGGTCTCACAAAAAGGTATTACTACTAGTAGTGAATAACCTTTCCCCCGAAAAATAGCTGGCCCCTCAAGGTCCTAGAAACCTTGCTTCCAAAATTCCTTAGAGACTGACACCATGCCTAAACCCTTCCCCACCTTACAAATATATAATATACCACTCCTGAGAACCCCAGGGCAGCATCTCTTCCTGCCCACAGGTCCTGTCCCCATACATTAATAAATCACCATTTTGCACCAGAGTGGCCTCAAGAATCCTTTCTTGGTACTGAGCTCCAGACCTCACCCCACCAAACCTCACCTGTGTTCTAGAATTTCATCATTTGGCGTCCAACTGGGGCTGTGAGTCTTTACATTTGGACTCTGAGCTTTGGTGCAAAGTTGGTGAGTCCATTCTCGCTTCTTCCTTTACTCTCACTTCAGGGCTTTTCAAGGAGTATGGTCTTATTGGAACACTTGCATGTCAGTTGCTCAGGCTTTAATCCTCTAGCCCGTGGCTACTCCACAGGGAAGAAAACATCAGATTTTTGGCTGGAAGTTAGTACACTGGCCGGAATGGTAATAAGACCCAGAAACTTGATGTCCTCTCTTTATTCCTGTTATTACATAAAGTTGTCTTTCTTGGGCACGGGGAAGTCACCTCAGTCACCAGGAAGGACAGCTGCCAATCTTAAGACTCCCATGTGAGTTTTCTTCCTGATTGATCTAATGTGATCTCCTCCACATGCCTGGCCTCGCACTTACTGCCATGGGAATGCCACTGGGAGATGGCCAAAAGAAGCCCCCGATTGAATTAAAATGCAACCAGGGATCGTTTCCTAGGGAAGTGGGCGGTAAGGATCCCATGTGTTGGAATGTCACATAGACCATGATGGGTTTCAGTCTTTACTGTTTCCCATCAGTGTCTTCTCCAAATGACATAAAGCTATGAAATTGGGTAATTTCCCCTTCCCAAACATTTCCCATGGGTTAAAAATTGCAGGGCAGCCACACAACTTTTAGAGTATAGGATGGCACAATATACTAGTCCATTCACCGGGCACCCATCTGTAGCCTAGGATGCGATAGGGAAGAAGAGGGATGCTGGCACCCCTCCAGGGCCTTTTATGGCAGGAATGCCTTCCCGAGAAGGTAGAATGGTGATCAATAGCGAGGTCTTGAGGGACACCTTCTTGAGGGTGGCTTTTGACATATGGGCAGCTCTGACATATCCTGTGTGGGACACCACCCAGGCATCAGGGGGGATTTGGTAATGGACCTTCGTTCCTTCTCTGGTGGCATGGCCTTAGTCGGCTTCTTCAGTCCCAAGGACTCTACCAAGGGATGCTTTTGAACCCACTGGAAATAATTTGGATTGCAAAACTTAGGAGAGGACTGAACTCCTGTAACACTGCATGGCCTCAGTGGGATCTATCAATTAGATCTCCTGTGCAGGAAAAGGGGTGAATGAGCCTAGGGTGCCTTCATTGTTCATGCCTAGGCCATCATTGCTCTACCCTAGGACCCCGACCTAAGGGTGTTTTGCAGAATGTGTTTGCCTGAACGAGTGTGCTAGTCAAATCCCTCCTGACATATTGGGTGATAATTACGTCAATAAGCCTTGTAGTAAACCCAGGTTGCTAGGCCACCCCTAGGAAAGGGGACTCTATTTCCCTTTCTCTGTTTCTCCTCATAGATGGGGGGGGGGGCTTCCCCTTTACTCATTTCTGTGTTAATGGCTATAACTGGAGGCAACTGGAGTTAGTCTAACTCGAGATGGAGACTTTGAGGAATATTCCCAGGCAGCTGCCAAAACTCCCTTTGTTTCAGGGAAATTCCCTTTCTTCTTTGGCCTGACATGGACTGCTTAACCCCTCCTTCCTGGCGGGAAAACATGGCTTTTGCTCCTCTGTTCGAGCTGTCCTTTTAACCATTGCTGGTTCTCTAAGGTTTGCTCTTCCAGACTAAGGAAACTTTATTCTTAAGAGGTCTGTGATTTAGAGCTATGTAAAAATATTTATTTTTAAATAAAGCCTTCAACTTTTCTATCTGAACCCTCTACAACTCAAAAGGTCTCAGGAAGTATTTTCCTCCATCGCAATCCGTCGTTTTAATAAGTTCAATAAGAATCTGTTCTCCTTGTAACAGAACACCATGGGAAACATGGGATATTTGGCCAAGGCTTTGACTGGAATGCCCTATTTGAGAAAAACAAAAAGAACAACTCAGATATGACCAGACAGCTTTAAGGAACTAAGGTTGCCTTTTTGAAACCTGGAGCCATAAAGCCCCTTGAAACTGTTGGCCCAATACCTGGCTTACAGTGTTCCCAGCAGCCTCACCAGGTGAGTAAAGAATGTCTCTTTCTGGCAGGTGCTGGAACCTCGGGATACCCTGGGGGACCTCAAGAAGAGGAATTCACCCAAATCCACAGGTATTGCAGGCATGTCTGATGGCAAGTACATGGCTTGGCTTCTGGCCTGGAGAGGCTATAAAAAGTTCAACCTAGAAATTCCTTACAAGAAGTTCCAGTAAAGCAGATTCTAAAAGATCTATATGATCGCTCACTGTTCTTGCTGAGCTTATGTAAATAATTAGGCCACATTTGTTAAAACTGGACTTGTTTTTCAAATAAACTAGTCCAGATTTGCCTCTCTCTGGAAATGAGGGTTATTTTAGAGAGAAATTTACGTTTTAATAACACACCTTTATGAAGGTTACATTCTAGATTGAATTGTCTTTAAATGTTTCTTTACCTAAGCTAGAGAATTTGAGGTGCACTTCAGAAAAGTTGCACAATAGCTCATTCAGAGGATCTTCTCGCATTTTTATTCTGTGGGGATAATAACAAGAGCCCATGGCACTTGGTTAAACCACTGGAAAATAAAATTGATTCCCAAACAGTTGTATAACTTAACTATCACCTTGTCCATTGTACTTCTCTATAGAGCATAACTGTTCAGATGTTACTGATCTTGCTTACTGTATTTGGCCAGATTTAAGATGCCCCTGTTTAAAATACAAATGATAGTTGGTTTACTGATGCCATTAGTTTTCATGAAAAGAGTAAGAAAATCTAGGTGTGCCATAGTGCCCATTAGCACTTTGTAATTGCCAAAGCCTTAAAAAGTTAAATATATCCTGCATTTAGCCTGGCATCCAAAATCTTCTGGAAAGGTAGAAAAAAACTAATCCTACTTTACAATGTCATATTACTAAGCTTAGTCTATAAACCCAGGAAAATTGAATTACTCTCCTACCAATAGGACTTCTCACGATGAGAACTGCTCCAAAATAACCTGTAGGACTCAGCCCTTTTGACTTATTACATAATAATATTATATAATAATTATTATAATTATTATATAGGAATGAGTTATTATATATATATATGTATATAAAATATCTCTTTCCATAGATCTGTTATTAGATGAAGATTATAATGCCTTATTAAATACTCACTAGAGGCTGGTTGAACTTATAAGATACTAATCATGTACTCCCCAAACCTGATTTAATTATAGCTGAAAACCCACCCCATGTAAATCTCAGAGACATGGTTTATTTAAAAAAAAACTGGAAGACACATACAACAGAAAGCCTACATCCAAACTGGAAAGGTCCATATTCGGTCATACTATGTATCCCCACTGCAGGAAAGCTAGAAAGATACTCTTCATGGGTGCGTATATCTAGAGTAAAACCCTAACCTCCTTCACAGAAACCGAGTGAGCAAATGAATGTGCCTTCTTACTCCCCTGAGCCCATAGAAGACCTCAAACTTCTCTTCAAACCAAAATGAAGGTTGTAATTCTCTTTATCTTCCTTTCACCTATCTTAACTGACCGTTCCTTTCTACAGTGGGCACAGCAGTATACTGAACTACATAATCAGTTTGTTGGATATGTGGAATTTTGCCTATGTCAAGTACATCCAGGTTACCCTGGTGTGTTTTGCCCTTACAGGGCACTGATTGGCATTCTCTGCAGGATTATATTTCAGATGTAATATATGGAGACATTATGTACCAGGATAACTCTATCACTAATCCAGATGTTTCTTCCTGGCCCATCCTCAGTGAAACATAGAGTTCACCAGGACTCCATGACCAAACTTTTTCATACTCTCAAGCTATTAATGTCTTACCTGACCTTATAAGCCTATAAATTAATACACAACAACTAGGGCCTAAGCCTAAGATACAAAACCCTCCTCATTGCTATATCAAGTATGGCATATATCAAATTTGGGATACATATTTGTGGGTCCTACCCACCATTGGACAGCTCAGTCAAAAGGCAGTTTTATGTCAGGAACAAAGAAATCATACATATGATACATGGGCAAAATGCACACGACATCTAGGACGGCTATCATTAGAAATATGTTCTGAAATAATAGTACTCCAGGCTACTGACTGGTTTGCTACTGATTGGATAAGGTGTCCTGGCATTAGATGGACAGCTCCAGACGGAACCCACTGGATATGTGGAACTAAACTGTGTCCCTGGCTTCCTCCAGGGTGTATAGGTTGCTGCACCTTAGGATTTGCCTGGATTCATGGACACGATACTAAAATCATCACTACTCCAGCTAATCTCACAGTTTAAAGCAAAGATGGACACGATCTGTTTTTAAGTGCTATGATCACTTCACATCCATTTTTGCTCCATCTGTGGGACTAGAGGATGTCATTTGGCATGTAGAAGCCCTTAATAAATAAACTGCAAAGGCACTCAGTGATTCACTAAATAGCATCCCCTTACCTAATATTGAAGTCTCTCAGAGGCGCAAGGCAGTCCTACAAAATAAGATGGCCTTAGATGTCCTGACAGCAGCATAGGGTGACACATGTGCAATTATCAAAGCAGAATGTTGTGTGTACATCCCAGAATATCAGAAATGTCACAGGACTAGTAAAAGATAATATTACCCAGATTGAGATTCTTCAGGATCCTTCTCTCTCTCTCTTTCTCTCTCTCTCTCTCTCTCAGTGATTGGTTAAGTTCCTGGTTTAAAGGAGGACTGTGGCCAACAATTAAATATCTCCTTTTTGGCGTTCTCATCCTTATGGCCTTGATAATCTTAATGTGTTGCCTTGTTCAGTGTTTCTCTGCTTGGTGCTGAGCTCCATTGCTGCAATGACTTCATGACGACAGATGATACTTACCACACACAGAGACACTTCCTCACTGTCAGCGCTGGATTCAGCTGCCTCCCTCTTTTGTAACTTCCTTACACATTCCTCAACTGATCAATGTTGACCCGAGTAGATAGGGACAGCTCTACACCCCTATTCAGCAGGAAGAAGTTACAGAAGATGAGACCTTCCATCTTCAACTACCGTAAAGATTTAAGGGTCAACATAGTTCAGGGGGGAATGATGTGGGAAACAGAGGCAGAAGAAAAATTATTAAATTTTCTTACCTACTGACAAGCCCTTAGAACAGGCAGAGTGACCCTCCTCTAGGGACTCAACTACCCCCACCTTAAGGCTTTGCTAAGGGCAAAGGGCAATCCTAGCCTGCCTGACCTCTACCCCCAACCAGGATCCTATAAATCTACTTTAACAATTCCTTTGGAAACTTTATATCTAAACCTCCAAGATAGTGTTGACAAACATTCCCAAGCATATGGCCCACTGGTAGACATCGAAAGGGTCTCACATAAAGGTTTAATTACTGGTAATGAATAACCTTTTCCCCAAAACAATAGCTAGCCCCTCGAGGTCCTAGAAACTTGCTTCCAAAATTCCTTAGAGACTGACACCATCCCTAACTTATTCCCTCCCCAACTTATAAGTACATCATAGACCACTCCTGATAACCCCAGGGCCTCTCTTCTTGTCTACCAAGCCTGTAAATGTACAAAGAACGCCTCAGCATTCTTTATGAAGAACTCATTTCTGATTTTGGTGAATCTTAGCAGCATGAAATTCTGCAATTAGAGTGTTTTTTTTTTTTTCTTTATGGAACATTTGTGAGGATTGTGGAATGTGGCTGTCC
The DNA here is from genome assembly GCF_964662115.1 of Mustela nivalis. NCBI lineage: Eukaryota > Metazoa > Chordata > Mammalia > Carnivora > Mustelidae > Mustela > Mustela nivalis. The sequence goes on along the minus strand of NW_028135712.1, from coordinate 139,998 downwards.
AGACTAAGTGAAATTCGGTGTAATGATGTTTCATAGATTTTTTGGTTTTTTTTTCTCAGTACTTTAGGGTGTCGTAAAAGTTTCAGTATACAGTTTCTGTTTATTGCCATTACTTTGTGGATAAAAGCTTAAAAAATATCACATTGAAGGATATTATGTATGTGTAGACACATATGCAGGTTGGGATTTTCAACGCTGGGTTGCATTTAATTGAAGTTCACTGAAATTCATGGAACTGGATGATTTCTTGGTTCCGGCAGTTATGCTGTGATTTATGTCAGTTTTGGCAGTTTCTAATGCAATAATGAAATATCTTGATGCCAAATTAATTGTCTAAAGTTTATTGAAAATAATTTATTGGTAATGTCTCACTCCTCCACCCCCAGGATATGTCAGTAGCTATTTATACATTTCCAAATCTCTGAATAGGAAGGTTTTCTCTGTTAAAACTTGTTGGCAAGAGTATGTGTAGTTGGAGATGTCAGGTGGGTCAGTTGGTTAAGCGGATGCGTTTTGCTCAGGTCATGATCCCAGGGTGCGAGGTTTAATTCCCTCATCGGGCTACTTTTTAGGCGGGGAGCCTTCTTCTCTCTCTCCCTTTGCCTGCCACCCCTGCCTGCTTGTGCTCTCTCTCTCAAATAAATAAAATCTTTTTAAAAAAGTATGTACAGTGGAAATTTCCTTATTTAAGTTATAATTAAGCTTTATATTTTGAAATCCTTCACTAATAATCCTTCATTTATGGACTTAAATATATTTGCCCTTCTCTTTCCCAGTCTAAGAACTTAAACTCATCACAGACTGACCAGATGACTAGATGCAGTAATCCTCCTATTTACAGATCTTTAAGATAAGAGTTTTCTGTCAAAACACCTGGTGTGGAAGGTGTATTCCCTACAGACTTCCTGTACTACAGCCCGAGGGGTCGTCATAGTCTTTGCTGTTTAATTAAGAGAAAGACTCAGGGCTTTGCTTTTTCTTTATCGTTCGTTCTTTTTTTTTTAATTTTTTTTTTTTTTGGAAAGTGTATTACTGAAATAGTTAATACTTTGTGATGCCCCAAGGTAACGTTTGGTTCTGTTAAAACAGGTGAACATTTGCACTTTTTAATGCTTAGTGTTTATTCAATGGCCATTATTTTTTTAAACTATTTTATTTATTTATTTGACAGACAGAGATTACAAGTAGGCAGAGAGGCAGGCAGAGAGAGAGAGAAGAGTTAGCAGGCTCCCAGCAGAGCAGAGAGCTTCATGCGGGGCTCGATCCCAGGACCCTGGGATCACGACCTGAGCCAAAGGCAGAGGCTTTAACCCACTGAGCCACGTAGGCGCCCCTTCAATGGCCATTATTGAGGGCGTAATCGGAACAACAGATGGAGGCGGAGCTTCACTGGGTAACAGGAAGAAGAGTGGGACACCTTATGAAGTCTTCATCTGTAACTTACACTCACCCTAATATGAATGCTGATAAGGGCCACCACTTAACCTGCATTTAATAAATGGGCAGTATATTAAGCCTATTTCACGGATTGTCTCATTTAATCCTTTTAAGGGTATGATACTTCGCTCCATTTTGCAGATAACAAAATGAGCCTTAGAGTTTACATTTCCAGCTGGGTTTATATTGTACTATTGCACTTGACTCAGATCTTTTCCTACTTCACGTTCATATTGTTTTTAATAAATTTTTTTCTGAAAACGGTATTGCCATCACTACAGCCACCAGTCTGTATGCATCATTAGACACCCACTGTAGCGGTCAGATGCCAAATTCTGTTGTTTTATTCTTCCTAAGGTCACTACCACCTTAATTTAAGTCCTCATTCTTTAATTTTTCAGTTCAGTGTGAACTTCATTAATTGCAAATCTCTACAGAACAGACCTACACCTGGACTCTTGGAGTAGCTTTGCTCAGCCAGGTGTCCAGTGATCTCTCTAGGAAACATAGAGCTCACATAGCTTGTCTGCCTAGAATTCTTGGTTACTGCCTGATGGCTGCCTGATTGCCTGAGGAGGTATTGCCTTTTTTCCTTGAACGACCTGGGAGGCCTGGTCACGGTCTGGCTCTGTCCTACCTACCAGCTCATCTTTGCCACTTCTTCCCATGCATATTTGGGTTAAACTTGTGTTCCTCAGCATGTTCTCTCATGTCCCTGTGTTTCCTGAAGACTTTCCACCTCTTAGTTTTACCGGTAAAAGCCACTTTTAGATGTAAGACCCAGCTCATTTAAACTCTTTTGGGAAACCTCTTGATTCCTTTTTTTCTGTGGTCATTGAAGAAGTATGTGTATTTTAATTTATGGTGGAATTTACTTTTTACATGTTTGCCCCAGATTTAAATTGGAAGCCCACATGGCCAAGGATAGTGCCTCTGACAACTGTTAAATATTCAGAGGCAAGGTCCTAATGTGCTACAGCATTTGTACTCTTAGGTATAATTTTAAAGTGTAATCCATTCTCCCAATCTCTAGTTTTAAAGTGTAATCCATTCTCCCAATCTCTATTTTTAAAATGTTTCCTTTTAAAAATAATGTCCTATATTGGTCAGTTTTTTCTGCAAATAGGGCATGTCTATTAAAAATTTTAAAAGGCACTGGGGAGGGCACCTGGCTGGCTCAGTGGGTTGAACCGCTGCCTTCAGTTCAGGTCATGATCTCAGGGTCCTGGGCTCGAGTTCCGCATCGGGTTCTCTGCTTAGCAGGAAGCCTGCTTCCCTCTCTTTCTCTCTCTCTGTGCCTGCCTCTCTGCCTACTCTGTCTGTCAAATGAATGAATAAAATCTTAAAAAAATTTCTTAAAAAAAAAGCACTTGGGGGGCACCTGGGTGGCTCAGTGGGTTCAGCCTCTGCCTTCAGCTTAGGTCATGATCTCAGGCTCCTGGGATCGAGTCCCCACAGCAGGCCCCTGCTCCGCGGGGAGCCTGCTTCCCCCCGCCCCAGCCCTCTCTCTTTGCCTCTCTGCCTACTTGTGATAGTTGTCTATCAAATAAATAAATAAAATCTTTTAAAAAAAAGCACTTGGCAAATGACTTAGATACACTGCCAATATTTGTTTACTTCCTCTCTTTAGTTTTTAATTTTACTCTTTGTATAGCCCCTCTTTAAAATTTTGTTTTTATTTAATTTCTTTTCAGTGTAACAGATTTCATTGTTTATGCACCACACCCAATGCTCCATGCAATACCTGCCCTCCATAATACCCACCACCAGCCTCCCCAACCTCCCACCGACCCACCCCTTCAAAACCCTCAGATTGTTTTTCAGAGTCCATAGTCTCTCATTGTTCATCTCCCTCTCCAATTTCCCTCAACTCCCTTCTCCTCTCCATCTCCCCATGTCCTCTATGTTACTTGTTATGCTCCACAAATAAGTGAATCCATATGATAATTGACTCTCTCTGCTTGACTTATTTCACTCAGCATAATCTCTTCGTGTTCATGTTGATACAAAAGTTGGGTATTCATCCTTTCTGATGGAGGTATAATACTCCGTAGTATGTATGGACCACATCTTCCTTATCCATTCATCCGTTGAAGGGCATCTTGGTTCTTTCCACAGTTTGGCGACCGTGGCCATTGCTGCTATTAACATTGGGGTAGAGATGGCCCTTCTTTTCACGAAATCTATGTCTTTGAAGTAAATACCCAGTAGTGCAATTGCAGGGCCACAGAGAAGCTCTATTTTTAATTTCTTGCGGAATCTCCACACTGTTCTCCAAATTGGTTGCACCAACTTGCATTCCGTCCAACAGTGTAAGAGGGTTCCCCTTTCACCACATCCTCTCCAACTCATGTTGTTTCCTGACTTGCTAATTTTGGCCATTGTAACTGGTGTAAGGTAGTATCTCAGTGTGGTTTTAATTGGAATATCCATGATGATGAACATTTTTTCATGTGTCTGATAGCCATTTGTATGTCTTCATTGGAGAAGTGTCTTTTCATGTGTTCTGCCCATTTTTTTGACATGATTACCTGTGTGTATTGAGTTTGAGAAGTTCTTTGTAGATCCTGGATATCAGCCTTTTGTCTGTATAGTCATTTGCAAATATCTTCTCCCATTCCATGGGTTGCCTTTGTTTTGTTGACTGTTTCCTTTCTTGTGCAGAAGCTTTTGATATTTGACAAGGATTTCTTACATGCAGATATGATTGTGTTTCTTTTTTGTAAATATTGTAGTCTTTGCCTTTATAAAGAGACCATTTTGGGTTTTTATGATTATTGATATGATTTGTTTTAAACCTGTCTTGCTATTTGTTCTCTGTTTTTCCCACCCATCCTCTTTCCCCTTTTCTTCTACTGTCTTTGGCTTAGTTGAATTGGTTTTTGTTTTTAAATGCAGTTTATATCATTTCTTCTTATCTATAACTCTCTGGTTTTAGTTGTTCGTTTAGTATATCTCTTTAGTATGTTATCTAAGGTTATCTTCCAGATTTTTTCCCTATCCAGGTGACCCCTGACCAATTGGGGATTAGGGATGCCAGCCCCATATAGAGTTGAAATCCCAATATAACTTATGAGTCCCCCAGAACTTACGTACTTCCAGCCTACTGTTTACAGGAACACTTACCAATAACATAAGCAGTCAGTTAATGTATTATGTATGCTGTCTATATTTTACAGTGTATAATGTGGTGAATTAAGTAAGAGAAAAGAAAATACTAAGAAAATCATAAGGAAGAGAAATACTGTATGAAAAATACAGTATTTTTCATACCATGTATTTTTTGAAAAGAAATCCACTTGTAATTGAACCCACGTAGTTCAAACCATGTTGTTCAAGGTTCATCTGTAGTTGAAGAGTACAGGTATGTGGCCACTTTCCTGTAACTAGCCTTTCTGCGATAGTGCTGTTGTAATCCTCCGTAAAAAAAAAAAAAAAAAAAATTATATAGTCAAGTATCTTTTAAAGTGATTGCAAAATATAAAAAAAGAAATCTTTCCTATTTTCCCACATACATACCAGTTCTGGTGCTCTCCATTCCTTTGTATAGAGCCAGATTTCCATGGGGAATGTTTTCATTCTGCCTGAAGGACCTCCTCTAACATTCTTTTTTTTTTTTAAGGTTTTATTTATTTATTTGACACAGAGAGAGATCACAAGTTGGCAGAGAGGCAGGCAGAGAGAGAGGGGGAGGCAGGCTCCCTTCTGAGCAGAGAGCCTGATGGAGGACTCGATCCCAGGACCCTGAGATCATGCCCTGAGCCGAAGTCAGGGGTTAACACTCTGAGCCACCCAGGTGCCCCTTCCTGTAACATTCTTATAGTTTGCGTCTGCCAGTGATTGATTCTTCTGTTTATTTCTCAGTTTTTATTTTGCTTTTCTTCTGATAACAGCTTTTTGAGCTATAACGCATATATAGTATGGTTCATCTAGTTAAAATGTGTGGTTCATTGGTCTTGAGTGTATTGGCAGAATTATGAACTGTGGCCTCATTTCATCACCCCCAAAAGGAATCCCCTGGTTTTTCCTTGTCACTGTTCAGGGTGCCCCCAGTCCCAGGGCACACAGCTATCCCCAGTGCTAGGGAACCCCTGATAAACTCTCTCTCTAAAGATTCAGGGTTCTGGGTATTCTGTATAAATGGAATCAGATGACATGTGGTCTCTTGTGACTGGGTCCTTTCACTATCATCATGTTTCTAAGGCTCACCTTGGAAACATACATGTTGTAGCATGTATCAGTACCTACACCTGTTAATAGCCAGATGATATTCTGTTGTATAGGTAAACCACCTTTTGGCTATGAATGAATAATGCTGCCATGAACGTGAGTGTACACGTTTTTGTATGGATCCATGTTTTAATTTCTCTGGGATTTAGGCTTAGACTCGGAATCACTGGGACAAATGGTAACTCTTTAACCTTTTGAAGTATAGGCTGTTTTCCAATGTGGCTGCACCATTTCATATTGCCAACGGTATATGAGGCTTGCAGTTTCTGTCCTTGTTTTGAAAGACGTTTTCAGTGGGTATAGAATTCTGGGTTCAGTTTATTCCTTTCAGTACCTTAAAGGTGGTGTTCCACTGTTTTCTGGGTTTCATTATTTCAGATGAGTAATCTGCTGCCATCTTCCACCCCCCCCCCTTTTTCCTTGTCTACAAGGTGTGTCTTAGTCGCTTCTAAGATTTCTCTTTATCCCTGGCTTTTAGCAGTTTATGATGGTCCTTGGTGTTGTTTTCTACATGTTTCTTGTGCTTAGCGTTTGTTGAGCAGCACTGAGCTTTCTACTTAAAGCCTGTAGTCTGTTGGGAAATAAATAAGGAACATTTTTATAAAATGAACTAATGTTCAATGTACATTACTAATGACTATAGTTGCAGCTGGCCCAGAAGAGCTAGAATTCTTTGAATTGCCCTGGGTACTGTTTTTCCTCCATGGAAAAATTGCTTTAGAATGGACCTTAGAGATCATTTTATCCAGTCACTACATCCAGGAATCCAGTGAGCTTAAGTGACTGGCCCCAAGTCATGAAACAGGTTAGTAGTAATAGAACCTGGACTAGACTTCTGGACTAGTTTTGTCCTCTTCTGCCAAGTTGTATCACCTTTCTAACAGACCAAGCATTAGGAAGATGATAAGAGGCATTCCTCTGTACTCTGCAGTATGAGTGCTATTATGCCTTAGATTTTATGGTTTCTTTACATTGAAAATTCAGAACTGTGGTAGACACGTGTGTATTTCATAACGAAATAAGAACTGTTTCTTCTCAATTCCAGCTCTCATTTTTCTCTGTAGAAAGCACTTCTGTGAAATACTCCCCGTTACAGTCTGAACTATCTTAGACCTCCAATACTTGGGTGTTGTCATAGGAAGCCCTGTGATTTGGTTTGCACAACAGGGAAATTTGATACAAGGCGATTCAGGGTGTGAATTAGCTTTCTCTTGATTTGTCTGTGGACCTAATGTCTCCCAGTGGGAGAGATGTACGAATGTGGGTGGTGATTAGTTGTTGTTGCCATCATATGCATAAAACTCCCTAAGATTTCCTTTGTTTTTCAACTCCTTTCCTTTGATTATTCTTCTCGGATGATTTTCTTCATAGATGATTGTGGAGCTCCTGTAGTACTTTGGCAGAGGCGGAATGTTTACATGCTTGTATCCTTTTTGAAGTTTATGAGATTAGCTCTACAAAACATGCATTGGAAATACTAGATTTTCTCGTCATATGGAACATCTGGTTTTCTTGGAGTTGAAGTTTGATCAGTATGCTTATATGATGCTTTCAGAAGTACATTTAGAAGTACATGATGAGAGGATTTGTTAGAGAAGAGTGAATGGAGTTTGGAAAACTGAAGTGTTAAAATATTTTAAAGAAAATACTTAAGAAAAGGATGTTTTTTTAAAGGTTAGATATACATATACAGAATAGTCAGATTAATCCTTCTTGGTGTACAGGTCTGTGAATGTTCATGAACTTATTAACCCTGTAATTACAGGCAGTAATAATATTTGCATCATCCCCAAGAGAACCATTTTGTTTTTCATCATCAACAGTGTAGAATTTGTTTGGGCATCCTCAGTATTTGACATTGCTGGTTCTTTGTCCTTTTGTAATACCAATATAATAGATTTAATGGTTTATCTTTGTAGTCTTAATTTGCATTGCCTTAATGACTAATGATAAGTGTCTTTTAATGCGTGTTTTTTTTTTAAGATTCAATTTATTTTACAGAGATCACAAGTAGCCAGAGAGGCAGGCAGAGACAGAGAGGGGGAAACAGTCTCCCCACTGAGTGGAGATCCCTAGGTGGGGCTCGATCCCAGAACCCTAGGATCATGAACTGAGCTGAAGGCAGAGGCTTTAACCAACTGAGCCACCCAGGCACCCCATCCTTTCATGTGTTTTTATGCAAGTCACCCATCTATCTCTGGGGAAATGCCTTCAGATATATTTTTTTGCCCATTGCATTTATTACTCAGCTTTCATACAGGTTTTCATATATTCCGAATTACAGTTTATTAGATACATATTTTGCATATTTTCTCTCCTAGTCATTGGCTTTTCATTTCCTTGGTGGTGTCTTTCAGTGGGAGAGGGAATTTGAGGAAGGTGGTCAAAAGGCACAAATGCCAAGTTAGAAATAAGTACTAAGGATGAAATGTACAGCATCATGACCATGAGTCTGTTGTATTATGTATAGGAAAGTTGTTAAAGGAGTACATTCTGAGAGTTCTTACCCAAGGAGAACTTTTTTTTTTTTTATTGTATTTAGAGAAGATGATGGCTGTTCCAAACTTGTGGTAATCATTTTATGACATATGTAAATCAAATCTTCATGCTGTTCACCTTAAACTTTTATAGTGGTATGTGTCAGTTATTTCTCATACCTGGGGAAATGCCCTCTTTCAGAAAATGGAGATTTTTAATTTTTTGAAACTCAATATATGTATTTTTTTCTTTTGCAGGTTATGCTTTTTATGTTTTGTTGTTTTGAAGATTTTGCTTATTTGACAGAGATCACAAGCAGGCTGGGAGGCAGGCAGAGCGAGGGGTGTGTGGGGAAGCAGGCTCCCTGCTAAGCAGAGAGCCCAATGTGGGGCTCCATCCCAGGACCCTGGGATGAGGACCTGAGCTGAGGGCAGAGGCTTTAGCCCACTGAGCCACCCAGGCGCCCCTGCTTTTTATGTTTTATCCAAGGAATCTTTGCATAGACATGGTCCTAAAGATTTTCCTTTATTTTTTTCTCAGAAGTTTTATAATAACTTTAGTTTTACAATTAGGTATTTAATCCATTCTTATATATGGATAAGAATATGGATTGAGGTTCTTAATTTTTATGTATGGACATCCCACCTTTTTCTGTACCAGTTATTGAAGACTCTCTTTTCTCTAATGAGTTAAATTGGTATCTTTGTTCAAAATCAAATGATCCTATGTATGCGTGTATATGTATCTGAACTTTGTGTTTTTGCCAATACCACACCATCTTTAATTACTATTAACAGTCATCATAAATCATGAAATCCAGTAACATCAGTCCCTCAGCTGTGTACTACTTTTTCAGAATTTAAAAAAAATTTCTTTCTTACTCATTTAGAGTCTATGAGGTCCTCTTTTTTCATCCTCATTTCTGTGAAATTTGGTGAGATTGTGACTGGATTGCATTGACTCTGTAGCTAGCACTGTCCAGTAGCAATAAGAACTTCTTGTAATGAGGGGGATGTTTCCCATCTACACTGTCCAGTAGGGCAGTGATGGACAACATGTGACTTGAGCACTTGAAAAGTGATTAGTGAAATTGAGGAAACGAATTCTAAATTTTATGTGATTTTAATTAAGTGCAAATATAAATAGCCATGTATCTAGTGACTGCTGTGTTGTGTATCATAAGGACAGGTCATTTTGAGGAAAATTGATTTTAATATTAATAAGTTTTCTCACCTACAAGCATGGTATAGCTCTTACTCAGTTAAGTCTCTGATTTCTCTCATCAGTGTTTCCTATATTGTAGCGTACAGATCTCCTACATATCTTTTTACATTTATCCCTGAATAGTTAATGTGTTTTTTATGCTATTAAGTTGTACTTTATGTTTTATTTCCAGTTGTTGGTAATATGTCAATAATATTGTATTTATTTTAGTATTTTCATGTTTCAGGTATGAAAGAACTTTGCACTCCTGGTATAAACTCAATTCTTTATTACATTTTACCCTTTTTATGTATTGCTGGATTCAATTTTCTAATTTCTTAAGGAGTTTTGGTTCCATATTATTGAGAGAGCTGGATCGTTCTCTTGTGTTGTCTTTATTTTTGGTGTTCTGATAATGCTGACTTCATAACACTGAGTTGAAAAGGGTGTTCTTTTGGGAAGGAAGAATTGGTGAAGAATTCTTTCTTAAATTTTTGGTGGAAATTCACCAATGAAGGTGTCTTGGTGGGGGTATTCTTTTGGTTTTGTTGTTTTAATTGATGAAGTCTTTAAGTACAAATCATTTATTTTAAATATATATAGGTCTTGTACTTCACCTATTCTTATGTAATCTTTGATAATTGGAGAAATTCTTTGAGACATCTCATCTAAGCTGTCACATACACAAATTGTAAGTTTCCCTTATCCTTTTAATATCTATAAGACTTGTAATGATGTCTTTTTCTTGATTCTTGGTAGAATTTGCATCTTCTTTTTTCCTTTGAATTAATGTAGTTTTCCGTTTTTGAAACCTTTGGAAAGACAATTTTTTACACTAATAGAAAAAGACGAAGTAATACTCATTCCCTAAATTTAAGAAATGTTAACTCTTTTTGTGCATTTGATTTGGATAGTTTTTTTTAAAATTAAGATTTTATTTATTTGCCAGAGAGAGAGAGAGAGTGAGTCAGCACAGGCAGGCAGAGTGGCAGCAGAGGCATATGGAGAAGCAGGCTCCCCACCTACCAGGGCGCCTGATGTGGGACTCGATCCCAGGACGCTGGGATCATGACCTGATCCAAAGGCAGCCACTTAACCAACTGAGCCACCTCAGTTGGATAGTTTTTATTAAAATATTCAAACACTGAACAATTTGCAGGAGTTGAAACAGTGAGCACGTCTTCTTTTTCTCCCTCAGTTCCTTTCTGAACCACCATTACTGAAGAAGATCTATATCATTCCTTTGCATATTTCTGTATTTTTTGGTATATATTTGTATGCATTTATCATCTGCATAAGCCTTTTTTCTAGTTGGAAAATCTGTCTAAATGGTGTACTTTACGTATCTTTTTGCACCTTGGGTTTTTTGTTTTTGTTGTTGTTGTTGTTTGACTTAGCTTTGTGTGACATACAACCATGTTGATACTGGATCTAGCATGCATAAACAGAATTCCAATTTTCTTGTAGAATACCAACAGTTTGGGGTTATCAGGTTTCAGGTCTAGAAAGAGATTGGAAAATGGGAGGGTGGTAAATGGTATTCGAATCTTTTACTGTACATTTTCCTTATCCAGAAGTATAAACTTCTTTTCGTATGTTTGTTAGCTGTTTGAAATTCTTCTGTTTGTTAACTGTGTTAGAATGTTAAAAAAGTATAATCTTCTGGACATTGTTCCCAGAGTTATAATTTGAACTTTGGTGTCCCTTTCATTTAGTGCCTTTATACACTTTTCTTATGTTTTCTGTCCTTTGTCTTGTTACCTGTAATTTCACGGTGCAAAAGGACCAGAGTATGTGCCCGTCTTGATTTTCTTTCTTTTATAAGTTTCAGGTAATGTAAGGATGTTACAAGTATTCAGATGGCTCCTTTACTGTTGCTTGTTACTTTGAAATGGGAAGGAATGCTTCTCCACCTTTACTCTCTGCCTTTCTTTTTCTGGCAGCATCCATTGCATGTGAAGTCTTGCTGGGTGCCATCAGTAGGTCACCAGGTGGAAAGGGGATAGCTTTGCATGCTTTATGTGGAGTTAAGAGACAAATCAGGCTCCCAAAAGATTTCCACTAACCAGATATCCTATCAGATGGGAGATGAAGGTGTCAAGGTGCTAAGAACCTAGTTTGGTGATTTGAACTGAGTTGGAAAACTTGGAATTAATAATAAAGTGTATGCCTTTGTGTGTGTCCTACAATCTCGAAGGCATGGCTGCATCTGTACCATACCTTTCTTTCTTTTTTTTTTATTAATTTTTTATTTTTTATAAACATATATTTTTATCCCCAGGGGTACAGGTCTGTGAATCACCATGTTTACACACTTCACATCACTCACCAAAGCACATACCCTCCCCAATGTCCATAATGCAACCCCCTTCTCCCAAACCCCATCCCCCCAGCAACCCTCAGTTTGTTTTGTGAGATTAAGCGTCACTTATGGTTTGTCTCCCTCCCAATCCCATCTTGTTTCATTTATTCTTCTCCTACCCACTTAAGCCATACCTTTTTGATTGAAGAGATTGTTCCAGGGTTTTTGGTTAAAAATTTAAATCCACCTCTAGAGATTGTTTTTTGCAGCTCGATGTAGAAGTTTTCAGTGCTGAATTTCATTCCTGTGTTTGTTCTCTGGTGTTTAAGAATCAGTAGCTAATGGTTTTTTGAAATCACTTTTCTTTGGTCTGCTGTGTGGAGAGTTTATACCCCATAAAAAAGATTCATATATTGCAAGACTTCAAACGTGATGCAGCCTCAGAATATGTGAGCTACTGGTATTCTGTAGAGGTAGCAGTGCAAATATGCTATGTTGAAATTTTTTTAACTTTAAAAAATTTTTATCTTGAAATACTTGTAAATTTATATGCAGTTATAAGAAATACTAGAGACATCTCACATCTCCTATAACCTTTATCCTGTTTTTCCCAGTGATAATGTCTTTAATGACTGTACGAAACAGTAACACATCCAGAAACTTGACACTGACACAATCCAGACTTTATTTAAATTCCCAAGTTTTACTTAGACCTATCTGTGACATTGTCAGGTAGAGGAAATGAGAAAGAAAGAGAGTGTATGCATAATTAGTTGTAGGTAATGTCACCATACGTGTAGTTTGGAATGCCACCATCACAGTAAAGATACAGAGGAAGTCCGTCACAAGAATCCCTACAGCCCAGTCCTCTGCTCCCAGCCTCTTCAGCAACCACTCATCTGGACTCTCTCCAGTGATGTTGTCATTTCAAGAAGGTTTTGTAGATGGAATCCTATATATGTTACCCATTAAGAGTGGATTTTTTCCACTTAATCATAATTTATTTAAGGTGAATTCAAATTGTGTGTTTTACTAGTTATCCCTTTTTACTCTTCAGTTGGTATTCCATGCTGTGGACATACTGTGGCTATAATATCCACCCATTGTAGGGTATTTGAGTTGTTTTCAGTTTTGGGCTATGATCAGATAAAGCTGCTAGAAACACTTACGTAAAGGTTTTGGTGTGAAAATAGGTTTTTCTTTCTTTAGAATAAATGCCCAAGAGTATACTTACTGGGCAATGTATTGACTGTGTTTTGGCCTTTTTTTTTTTTTGACCATGTAGATGAGAATGAAATACCTGCTGTTAGACATTGCTAAACAATACACCTTAAATGGAAAACTTTCATCTTAAGTTCCTTTTAATTCTATTACAGTTTGTGTTTGAAAATACAATCTTTTGCCTTTGGTAACTGTGAGAATTTGTTGAAAACTAAATTACCTTCTACTAAAAATTTTGGAGGGTTGGGTTTTCACTTATAACAGCATTTTTTAAATATTATTATACACAATTCACCTGTCAAACAATTTAGCGAGTTTATACATGTGTCCATTAAACAGATATTTATGGAGAGAGAGAGTTAGAATCCTGAAGCAGACTTCCCACTCACGATGAAGTCCAACGCCGGGCTGGATGCCAGGACCCTGAGATCGGGACCTGAGCTGAAACCAAGAGCTGACCGTGTATACCATTTGGTTTAAATGGTAAAGATGTTTCTTAATTCCCAAGATACCCATTGAAGGGCAAAGGTCAAAATGCCCCCCCCCTTGAAGCCCTGGGGACCTGGGTTCCCTGAGGCAGCGAGTCAGCAGCCTAACTGCCTTCTTTCTCTGCATGGGCTTGCATGTCCAGAGTGCTTCCCAAGTAGAGTGTGGTGAGCATCTTTTCAGTTTTTGTTTCAACATCCAGTCTGTTGTGGATGATACTGTATAACATACAACAAAAAAGATTTCCTAGAAATAAAATGCAAGATAACCTGTAAACTACAAGCTCAAATGATTTATTAGGAGAATCAATAGACACAGAACTCCTATACATTTCTAAATGCTGCTCAGGTTTTGTTCTTAAGATAGTTACACTTTAAGCAACAGGGCTATAGAACCCAGATTTTATCTTCCCTTCCCCCTTTTATTCGCCATCCCCTTTACCCAAGCTCCTCACCCTGGAGCTGAATAAGTCCATTTTGGGGGCAATGTTTGCTCGTGCCTTCCTCTCCTGCAGTCAGTCTGTGAGGTCAGTTTATAAGCATAGAGAGTTTTACCCACACAGGTTGGAGATGAAGGGAACATGGTAAGAAATACGTCTTTATTTTATTTCATTTTGCTTGGACATTTATCTGCCCCATATTCTGACTGCAAAATATTATATCGTCTTGATCTCGCATGTTGATGTTGAGCTGAGTCCTCAGTAGTTTGCACCTGGGCACGAAAAGCATATTTCGAAGAGGAATATTAAGATCTGATGTTTTGATGTAAAACACTTGTCTTTCCTGTGTACAATCATGGGACATTTTATGGTAATCTTTAAAGATTTCATTTATTTATTTATTGGAGAGGGAGAGCATGAGTGGGAGAGCCAGAGGGAGAGGGAAAAACAGGCTGTCATTAGAGCAGGGAGCACATCCTGACCTGAGCCAAAGGCAGATGCTTTACCGACTGAGCCACCCAGGTGGCCCAAGGGACATTTTTATTTCTAAGATCTTTATTTCCACCATTAAATCATTAAATAGACTGTAGTTACTTTGGTTCCAGCAGGTTTAAGTTAAAAAGAAGAGAATGCGAAAGTCTTGATTTCTCCCATGAGTCCACAGGAAAATCACTGACCCCAAAGAAGAGCAGCCGAGTCCTCATTGGCTCTTCTCCTAGGGCGGGCTCTGCAGGGATGCTTTCTGATCCCACTGAGCGATAACTTGTCTCTGTGTCTCTGTCTCAGGATATTTTGCTTGAGTCTATGGCATCAGTCAGCTGGTAAGGGCATTTCTGCAGAAGACAGAATGTCATTGTCAAATTCTAAATCTTGGGACTGGGATGGAGACCACCTTCTGGAGATTAAAGGTAAGTGAACATTCGCCCTCTTCTTTTTTTTTCTTTTTTTTTTTTTTCATTCATTCACCCTCTTCATTCTCGAATTGTTTCATTTGTGAAGGTGGCCGCCTGGTTCAAAATGTTAACAATGTATTAGGAGGTGACTGCCTCTCTCCCACGCCTGTCCCCAGCTACTTGCGCCGGCTGCCACCGTCAGCCACGTACTTGATGTCACCGGGTCCCCGGTGAAGAATGGGTGCCTGGCTTCTCATCCTTTGCTGTTATCAACAGGGCTCCTGATAAAAACCCTTATCGATGTGACCTCTGCATGAGTGGAAGACTCTGTCAGTGGGACTGTGAGCGCTAGACCCCTGTGTCTGCTGTATTCACAGTCATGAAGATTTTATTGTCAGCATGACAGTGTCTTCAGTACAGTTTAGAGATGTGCAAGGCTGGTGATAGTGATATGTACAAAGGCCTTTCATAGCTGCTCCCTGATTTCATCCCTCACCTGCTCGGTTAACGATCAAGAACAGTTTTAACTTCTCTCACAGGAAATGAGACGGGTCCAGTTAGTGGCAGAACCAGGACCGAATAGACTTCAGGTCCCACAAGTCCAGGTTGCTTCCATGTTTCTCTGTACAGAGCCTTGTGCTTGCTCAGGGAGGTCTTTGTGGTCCATCAGTCAGTGGTGCCTGTACCTCAGTGGCCATCATGTGGCGGAAGGAGCTGGATCAGAATGCAGGGGCAGATCGTGTGCAGTAAGAACAGATGCGACTGGAGAAATGCCTCCTCTCAGCCCCACGTCCTTTCAAATTGGTCCCAAGGTTTGTTTTCTCCTTCGTGTCATATAGTTGGGTTGATCAGGAATACATCTGACATTTTCATTTCTGGTCCAGGTACACTGAGTCTTAGATACCCCTTCCAAGGATAAGGTTATCTGCCAATAATAAGGTCGGCAAATAGCACAGTGTAGAACAGATTTAGTGGAGGTGTTTTGGATCAGTCCAATGGGTTTTTTAAAAAACTCAAGTCCCCTTGAAACAAAAGAATGTCTGTTCCAACCATCTTCGTGTTCATTCCCTGCTAGAGGGTAAAGCTACTTGACACTTGCCACTTGACAATGGCAAGGTCTCCAGTATCTTGTAGGTCTTCCTTAGCATAGGAAAGTTCTTTTGAAACCCTTCCCTCTCCTTGCCTCCCCCAACTTTCAAGGGTGTATCAGTTCCTCCCACAACTCAGATGCCATTCTTTCTGTGCACGGATCCTGTCCCCTTGCTTTAATAAAACCACCGTTTTGGGGGCGCCTGGGTGGCTCAGTGGGTTAAAGCCTCTGCTTTCGGCTCAGGTCATGATCCCGGGGTCCTGGGATCGAGCCCCGCATCGGGCTCTCTGCTCAGGCAGGGAGCCTGCTTCCTCCTCTCTCTCTGCCTGCCTCTCTGCCTACTTGTGATCTTTGTCTGTCAAATAAATAAAGATAAAATCTTTAAAACCACCGTTTTGCACCAAGGAGGTCTCAAGAACTCTTTCTCGACATCGGCTCTGGACCTCACCCCACCAAACATCACCTACATTCCAAATCTCTATGACTGCTCCCCTGTCTACCTGCCGTTTGGCATTATTTCTATCTTTTCCTACAAATGTCGGCAAAGGAGGCACTGCTAGTCTTTAGGGGACTCTGGAACAGGATCAGTGCACACAAAGATCATGGAGTGGAGTAGCAACCAAATTAAACACAAAACACAGCCACTAAGCGAAAAGTTATGGGGGAGGGACCCGCAAACCCTCAATTGCAAGTTTAGAAAATGAGAGGGGAAGGAAAAGCATTTTGGTACACGCACACCAGAACTGTCACATGTGCTTTAGCCAAACCTCACTCCCCATTTGACCCAGTCGTTGGGGGAAAAAACAAAAAAGCAATAGCTGTGGAAGACTCACACTTTGGTATCTCATCCAGAATAAGCAGTCAGTAGGTCCAGTACAGCCAGCAGCTCTAAGGTCCTTGAAGGCTGTGCCCCAGATAACTGGGCATATGACCATCACCTCCAGGAATGCTCAAAACCACCAGTGAGTGATTCCTATTCCAACAGCCAGGTGGTCTACAAACCCTGGTGTCTGCTGTCATTTCATGGTGGATAATGTTTCCCTTCAGGCATTAAAGCAGAAACCAAAGAAACTTTGAGAGGATCTGCATCCAAACCCAGAGGAAGAAAGGATTTTTTAAAAGCTCTTTAAAAAAATAAAAAGAAAAAGAATCCAAAAATTCGGCCCAAAGTGTTTCCACAGTTCTTTCCTCCCAGAGGCCTGGGTTTGGAGGCAGCAGCACCTCTACGGTCCCTCCATGGATAGCAGGCACTCCGGAGGCAGATCCTATGGGCCCGGACCTCCAATTAATTCTTTCCTGCAATTAGGCACTTGGAGGTTGAAGATCTGCAGAGGTAAGGTGCCCCCGAAAGGCAGAGAACACATCCCCCAGAACACAGCGTCCATGGGGCCTCAGGCATATCAGTGCCCAGAGTTTTCGCCCAGGGCAAACCCTGGTGTGGGGGGCAGGGGAAGGCTCAGGTGCAGTCCCCCCCAGGGCGATGCTGGGCATGACCAGGACAGAGGGCGGTGGACACCCCCTGCAGGGGTCATCTTGAAAAGGCCAACCCACCAAGTAGCTCTTCCCAGAGTCTGGCACAGGCCCAAGCTGGCCTCCAGTCTGTGGCTTGGTGCAGACCCAGACCAGGACCCCTTTTGCCTGGTGCATGGTGGTGGCAGGGGACGGGAGCTCGCCACCAGGAGAGCCACCAGCCCTCCCGTTATGGCTCCTGACCTCACCTGGCACAATCCCAGCCCGAATGGGCGTATTTACAGGCCAGGGTCTGGTTGGCCAGCTGCTTCATGCAGCAGAATTGCTTCTTCATCGTGGCGATGGGGTGGGCAGCGGGGCTCCCGCGGGGCAGCTGCCAGCGCGGTGCCTAACCCTATCCTCTGGACTAGCATCAGTCAGGACTGGCAAGGGGGGTGGAATCAGGCCTCTGCTGCTGCACACCTGCCACTCTGTGCAGGCGGAGGACCCACGGACCAGGCGTGTCCACCATTCTGCCCTACCACCTGCCTGGTCTAGGCACACAGCTGCGGGAGGTGATAGAGGCGCAGCATGGGCAGTGGCCAGTGAACCGCCAGAGCAAATCATGACCAAGCTGTCCCTGCAGAACTGATGGGGCAAGGAGGGACAGAGCACTCTGGAGCCACTGGAGCCTGGAAATACACAAAGTCTCCATGAGGGCCATCCTCTGTGCGGATATAGACCTCTGTGAAGTGCTCTGAGGATCCTCTCTCCTAGCTGGATGGATGTCTGTGACCCTGTAATTTACACCAGAATGAAAAATGTACTATTGGGTGGAAAGACCATACCACAGGACTTTGTGTATTGTGATCCCACTTAGGGGAAGTAGAGGGCCATGTGCATTTTCTGGGGGCAGGCACCTGGGTGCAGTCAGGCCCGATCATGCACTAGGGGCATACCCTGGACAGGTACCAAGGAGGACAATGGGCCCAGGCCTGGGTGGGAAGTTGTGGGAATGAGCTGTGGGGACAGGGACCCGGACCAGTGGCCAGAGGGCCTTGGCTGTTCAGAGCTACCTCACCAGCAGAGGCGCCTGGGAGTGAGTGGCAGGACGTGGGGTGGGGGGGTGGAGGGGTAGGGAAGGGGCATGCAGGCATTGCCTGGAAAGGTCTGTATGCTTAGGCACAAGGGAGCTCTGGAGGAGGGGGGGAGGGGCATGCAGGCATTGCCTGGTAATGTCTGTATGCTTAGGTACACC
The DNA here is from genome assembly GCF_964662115.1 of Mustela nivalis. NCBI lineage: Eukaryota > Metazoa > Chordata > Mammalia > Carnivora > Mustelidae > Mustela > Mustela nivalis. Next base: position 121,512 of record NW_028135712.1, on the reverse strand, counting down.
TGACATCACAGAAGGGGGTGGGGGAGGGGCATGCAGGTGTTGCCTGGAAACCTCTGTAGGCTTTTGATTCTCAGCTTTGTGCAGCTTGGGGTTCTGGGACACTTGGCGGGGTAGTCCGACTGGGCTGGACACTTTTGTACCGCAGACCAGGACAGTTGTATGACCGTCAGATGTTCTCCTGGGCTGGTAGGCTGGGCTCTGGCCTAGGCCATTCCCTAGGGGCCGTGGACAGCAGTCAAACCACTTTGACCAGGGACATCGATATTAAGAGACATGTGCTGGGGAAAGGGACTTTCCCTGGGGATGCCAGGGATTTGGTTGATGTCATCTTAACCCAGACACAGATCAGTAGATTCCTCCATGAGATTGAAACATTGGAGGCTGAAGTGACTCATTGGAAGAAGTTGTGCCAGTGTTCCACCCAGGGACCAAATACCATCAACACAGAAATACTGTGGAAACTGAAGAGCCACATCAGGGACCTACAGCAGCGGCGGAAGCGCGAGCTGGACAAACATCAGCTGGAGGTGGCGGGGTTGCAAAACACCCACCAGCAGAAGCTAGCAGACCTCACTGACCGGCACCGCCAACAACTTAGAGACTATCAATGGATGGATCGGCTCTCCAAAGAGAAGATTGGGAAACTCACTCAAATTATCCAGCAAAAGGATTTGGAATTTCAGGATCTTTCTAGGAAAATCTCTGTGGCTTCTCACTGCCAGAATGGGCACGTGGAACAACTTCAGCGCCAATTGCAAGAGTGTACTTTGAAAAGCGAACAGGTCTTGGTGGTCCTAAATGAGAAGACGAGGGAGAATAGCAATCTGAAAAGGAACTATCACAGAATGACCAATCGACTTGCTGCCAAGAAGCAGAACTCCAGAAGATGCAAGACGAAAATCAAAAACTGTCCACTAGAATAGAAAGCAGTGACATAGAGATGTTTAGAGAAATGATTCGGAATTTGTCACACATTATTTGAGAAAAAGACCTGGAAGTGGATGCATTAAGTCAAAAATGCCAGACTTTAATGACAATCCTGCAGACACCCAGCACTGGTCATGCGGTTGGAGGAGTTTCTATTGATCAGTTCCAGCAGCTTCTACAGGAATGGGACACATTAAGACAGCGGGTGACGATCATGGAGGAGTGGAAAGAGCAGGTGCTGACCACGGTCCAAAATATGAAGCGTGAGTCATCCCAGCTTCAGAGAGTTCTGCGACAACTCCAGGCATGGGCTTGCACCAACAGCGAGATTTTGAAACTGCAGACAACCTCTCTTGACCAGATCCACACTTACCAAGGACATGAAATAAACTTACAAGAGCTAGAGAAGGAACTAGCAAAACTTCAGCTCCGCATCAGGGAGCTCTGCAATGCCAAGGACCTCCTTTTAGGAAACCTTGACGCGATTTTCCTCCGGCCCTCCAGCGACTCTGCAGAGGCAGCCAACTCTGAAGGCTGTGAAATCTGACCGAGTGAGTGAGTCTTCTCAGGTGCTCAGAGAGGAGGTAGAAGAGCTCAGAAAATCAGGGCAAGGAAAAGATAAAAAGATTCAAACCCTCCAGGAAGATCAGCAGAGACGGATTGCTTCAGGGGCTGCTACGGGGGAAGGAGAAGGCAAGCCACAGGAACACAGCGATTCCAATTCCCACATGGAGCAGCAGAAGGAGAAACAGGCTGTTCTACAAGATTTCCCTCAGGCTCAGGACCTCCAAATCCCAGCAAAAAGTGAGGAACTGCTTTCTTTACAGGAGAAGCTCAGGGGCCAACTGAGTGAGAATGAGCTGCTGAGGCAGGCAGTCACCAGACTGAAGGAGAGGATAGCAGATTTTGAAATAGATGTGTGTCGGCAGAAAGAGGAAAATGGAAAGATGGTGGAAACATGTATAGAAAAGGACATGGAAAAACAGGCCTTGCAAGAGACAAATCGGCTGCTGTCAAAGATGCAGAGGGGAGGAGGAATTCCAGCCTGCCGTGATGAAAGAGAAGGCACTTTCTCTGGAGCAACTGCTGCGAGAGAAAGAATACGGCGAGAGCGGGGAATTGAACCGGCATATGGACGTCATTCAGTCAAAACAGGAAAAGGCAGTTGTGGCTCAACAGGAGAGAGATGATGTCGTGTTGGCACAGAAACAGAAAGAAACGGAAACCTGTGCACACCAGAAGGAGAGTCACCAGTTACATGAGAGACAATTGCGCCTAACCCAGGAGCTGGAGAGAAGATGGCACCTCGCTGCAGAAGCCCAAGATTCTCATTGCCCGGAAAGTTTGGCTTCAGAAGACCAAGTGGCTCAGCTAAGAGAGGAAGTGACAGTCCTGCAGGGAAAACTCGTTTTGTCTTCCGCTGCCATGGAAAAGGGCAACCATAGAGCCAGTTTGCAGGTGGAGTTGCTGCGGGAGTATTTGCACATGGTCACCCAGCAGAAAGAGGAAGCTGCGCTCCGGCTTGCCGCCTCCCAGGAAGAGGGAAGGCACTATGATTGAAGGCTAGCAAACCTCAAGCTGGAAATCACTGAATGGATGGAAAAGGCAGACACCCTAGAACGAAAACTGAAGTCGTTACAGGGACGATGGCATCAAACAAATGCCGACTTGGAGGTGAAGGAGGACCAACTCCAAGAGTTCAAGAAACAGAATGAGGTCCAGCAGGAAATACTGGAGGACACACAGAAGAAACTCTTGACCTTAGTAAGTAAGGCTGAAGGAATGGTGGACAAAACCCTCCTAAGGAGACTCTTCGTGGTATCTTTCCAGGCAGCTGATGAGGAATGGCAAGAAGCGTTGAGGTTGATGGCAAGCACACTGGGGATCCAAGAACACCAGCTGCGGCAGCTCCGTGGTCAAGAGCCTGCGGGCGTGCCCAGTGGGGTGTCTGGGGAGCCTGGATCCAGAAGTGCCCCCAATGCAACTGGGAAGCCAAATCACCAAGCTGTGCCCAATTCTTTTTCAGGACTTTTTGTCCAGTTTCTAGAAGTGGAATCTCATTCAGCTTCTTCATCACCAAACTCCTCTGCTCATGACATGAAACCCCCAGATTCAGGAGGAACGGGACAACTGCCTAAGAAACAAGGCCCACCACAACTGAATGCTACCCTGGGATCCACACCCGGAAAAAAAGATGTCAAGCCCAGAACCACAGCTGTGTCTCTTATTAACCCACCTGGACCGGAAATGGATGGGTCAGAGCACCTTCTTCTACATGTTATCTCTGATTCTTTACCCAGATACACGCCCTATATACTGTCACCTGCCAAGAAGGTTGGAATGGCGGCCAAAGACCTCTCAAAGAAATAGAAGATTGTCAAGCCAGAGACGTGACCATGCTTTGAAGATCCCAAGTCACTCTGTGTCTTCCTTAACCCCAAATGCCTTTTTTCAAAATGTAAACTATTTGCAGTTCTGCTTTCAGCTTAATAAACAGGATTTTATGACTTAACAATAAAAGGGGTCATTTAATAACTGCAGAAGTATTTGCCAAAGTGAAAACAGTGTTGACTTCTCTTTCTTCTTTTAAGATTTTCTTTTTTTTTTTTTTGACAGAAATTGGGGCACACAAGCAGGGGGAGAAGCAGAGAGAGAGAAAGAAGTAGGTTCTCCACTGAGCAGGGGAACCTGTGACCTGATACTAGGACCCCGGGATCATGACCAGAGCCAGACGGTTAACAGACCGAGCCACCCAGATACCAGAACAGTGGTCACTTTGTTAGGACAGTCGACACTGCTGGGCTTGGGGGCTGTGGTCAAAGGATTCTTCCAATAATGTCTGTAATGCTTTAAGGTTTTCACAAGGGTCAGGTGTCTTCGTATATCTGATCTAGGGAACACATCAACTAGTTTTAGTCTTCCAAATTTATCAAATACACGAGTACACACTCCTTATATGGAAAACAAAGTGAATAGCATGAAAGTACAAGATGAATATAAGGTTAAAAACAAAAAGGCAAGTTTGCTTTTCCCAGGTAAGTCTCATTTCTGTTAGCTTATTTTTTAGTTTCTATTTTTTCAAAATCATTTCCTTTTCTGTGGTCTGCAAAAGCACTCTATGGGTAACCTGAGTCCTCTTGGGCCTTATGTATATTTGTCTAGTTAGGAGTATTGTATTCTCTGACTTGTTTTATTTCTTTTTCCCTCCAAATCACTCTGCCTTGGAGACCATTTGAAATGGGAATGAATCCCATCTTATTCTTTAAAAGAAAATCCAGCTGCTTATGGTTCTACCCTACATTATGCAAATAGCTCCCCTTGATTAGCATGTAAGCGGTTTTTACCTGGAATGTCCATGGTCAACTCCCTTGTTCATTTCTTCAAAAGCCCCTTCAAATCTTCCTTTGCCCTTCAAGGTGAATTGTTCCATTGCACCTTGGAAAGGATCCATTCAGATTTTTTTAGGACTTCATTCCATTTTCCATTCTGCTCTCTCTTCAGCCTGCCAAATATGGTCATTCCTTTCCTGCTTTTCTGTTGTCAGTGCTCTGATTCACCCACTGCTGTCTCATACTGGTGCAGTAGACTCCCTAACAATCTTGCTGGTTCCACTCTAAGCCTCCCTTGAATCCATTCTGAACTCTGCTGTCAGGAAGAACTGAGATGAACATGTGATGTTACTTCCCTGCTGTAATTACTGGAGGGTTTCCCCACTGCCTGGAGTTTGACCTTTAAGAGAGCATCCAAGCCCTTTCCTTTGCGGCCTTCCTTCCTCCTCATCGTTCACATAAAGGCTGCCCTTTAGCTCCAGGTGAATTCTTGCAAGCCCCAAATAGATTTTTATCCAAATAACTTCATGTCCATGAGCCTCCTCTTTGTGCCTTGACAAAGGTACAAGTGAGAAAGATTTCATCCTCTTCTTCACCCGTTGGGGAAGGGAGGGATTCCAGCCCTAAAGCTATGCAGTGTTTGCATACAACATAGCTGAGATCCACCGTAATTTGTTACCGACCTATCCTCATGGCCCAGGGAAGGAGGATACACACATCATGCAGGGCCATGGGGGGACGTTGCACCTGGGAACAGAATGGACATGGGCTGTGGGTGCAGAGGAGAGTGAAGGTGAGCCCTACTTCCTGCAGGAGAGAATGACTGGCTTGCTGGATCATTCCACAGGCTGTCAGGGAATTGGAACTTACTACTTGGGGAGGAACTGTGCCTGGTACCTGTGCTTAGGAGGCCTTGTTGGCCAGAGGATCTGATCTGTGGGAGCAGAGTGGGAAGAGAACATGGAGTGAGGCCATTTGAGGCCATCTGAATCTTAATCAAACTCAGGCTTTCCATCACAGTGGACTCTGATATTTGGACATCCATTTCATCTGAGACCCTTAAGGCATAGGAAAGGTGCTTCTCCAGGACGTGAAGCTGTCATGTGAGCAGGAATGAGACGTGGTCATCAAAACCAAAATGTAATATCTTCCATAGATGTTCATACAGTTGATCCCATGGAAAACCCTGGGTAGCCAAGGGGTAGAAGGAAGAGCTGAAGTCCTCCAGCACCATGGAATCTGGCAATGCACTGTGGACAGAAGCCTCCACCTCCACCTGCAGGTAGGATAAGCAGACTTTGGCTTCAGCCTGTAGCAAGTAGGCCTTGGTGACTCTATTAAGCTGGTGGGGGTGCCATGACCCAGAGAATAATAGACAGCTGGATAGGAAGGCTCAGAGCCTGTGAGAGACTCTATTTCCAGGAGAGCCCTGTGCATGGCCAGCAACTGCTGCTTTCCTGGTCTATAACCCAGGGCTAAGGAGGGCTGTTTCTTGCATTGAGATCCCATGGACAATTGACAGATAGCATGGGTGGTCCAGGGACTCCTGGAAGGAGAGAGGAGGCTTCTGAAGCCTTTTCTCCTGGGTACTAACAGGTGATTTTTTAAAAAGATTTTATATATGTAGTTAAGAGAGAGCTCTGGCTGGAAGAGGGGGTATAAGGGAGAGGGAGAAGCAGGCTCTTCACCAAGCAGGGAATGCCCCTGCCAGGCTTGATGTCAGGATCCTGAGATCAGGACCTGAAACTAAAGCAGATGCTTCACCAACTGAACCACCCCATCACCCTCAACAGGTCATTTTTACTTGCACATTTTTTACTTGCCTTTTGTTGAGGGGAGACCCTCCTGCCTTCATTGTGAGCTCATTGACAAGTAACAGCCTAAATGGGCTTCTGTAAAATTTATAAACAAGGAATATGTTGCCTCAGAACCCAAAAAGTACTGAGAGATGTTGGACTTCTATGTCCTTTTTTCTTTTTTAAAGATTGAATTTGTTAGTTGATAGAGCACGAGAGAGAGAGAGAAGAATAGTAGGGCTGGCAGGGGCAGAGGGAGAGGGTGAAGCACGCTTCCCGCTGATCAGTGAGCCTGATGCAGGGTTTGTTGCAGGACCCTGAGATCAGGACCTGAGCTGAAGGCAGGCACTTAACTGACAGAGCCAGCCAGGAACACCCGCATTTGTAGGTCCTTAACAAGTTTGCCAAATAAATTTCCTCACAGTAGGATGTCTTTTTTTTTAAGATTTTTTTTTATTTATTTGTCATAGAGAGAGAAGCAAGAGCAAGCACAGGCAGACAGAGTGGCAGGCAGAGGCAGAAGGAGAAGCAGGCTCCTCGCCAAGCAAGGAGCCCAATGTGGGACTCGATCCCAGGACGCTGGGATCATGACCTGAGCCGAAGGCAGCCGCTCAACCAACTGAGCCACCCAGGCGTCCCACAGTAGGATGTCTTAAATGTGATGTCACACCTATGTTCCTCGAGAAAGATGGGTGTAGTAAGTTCCTACCCACAAAGGTTGCCTATGATAGCAGAGCGGTTTGGATGCCCTTTGTATAACAAGGTATATCATGTGTCCTTCAAGGTTGAGGCACACATGCCTGTGATGATGTTGAAATAGGCACTGCTGATCAGATCATCTTGGCCAAATCTATCATAGCGAAGTATTCACCATCTTTAAATTGGTTGGGCTCCGTCATTTTTTTTTTATTTTTTGAAAAATGTTATTTATTTATTTTGACAGAGAGAGAGATCACAAGTAGGCAGAGAGGCAGGCGGGGTGTGGGGGAAGCAGGCTCCCCACTGAGCAGAGAGCCCAATGTGGGCTTGATCCCAGGACCCTGAGACCATGACTGGAGTTGAACGCAGAGGCTTTAACCCACTGAGCCACCCAGGTGCCTCATCCCTCATGGTTTTTAAATGACCTTATTTCTTTATTTTAAAGAGAGAGCAAGAGAGAGAGAGAGATAGCAAAGGAGCGGGGGTAGGGGGTGATGTTGGGAAGGGAAGGGCAGAGGCAGAGAAAATCTTAAGTTGACTCCACCCCGAGCATGTAGCTGGACATGGGACCCAATCCTATGACTCTGAGATCATGACATTAGCAAAAGCTTAACCCACTGAGCCCCTCAGGTGTCTCAGATGTTTTAAGGGGACTGGGGTTTATTTTAATCAGGTATGGTAAGACAGGCAGATATACAAGTAACTCTCACAACGGAAAAAGTGTTTTGGACTCACAGATGCCATGAAAGGAGGTGCTGGGAGGCATGGAGGGCGGCCCCGGGAAGTACCAGGCTTGGTCAAGAAAAAGAGGAAGTGAAGGGACAATAGGGGGAAGACCGTTTATCATGGATTCCGTGGGAAGGGGCAGGTGAGTCCGGGTAAGCACGTTTAGGACTGCCTAGTTTGTGTCATCTCAGTGGATTCTGGGACACAGTGGTGTCTGGAGTAGCCTGTCCTGGCCCCTGGGGTGATCAGGGCAGGGCATAGTAACCCAGAGTGTAAGAGTTTCTTATAAGAGATGGTTGGGGGTAAAGCCTCTGATTTGGTTGCTTTACCTGTGAAAGGTTTGCTGGCAGGCAAGCTGCTGACCATCTCTAGGAATTCAGTAAGCCTGCCAGGGACAGTCCCTCCGAAGTCAGCAAGGCCTGAGATGTCAAAGCATTAAATATAGAGGATAGAAAATATGGTTATTATATTTGCTATAGACAGGATTTGAGCCCTCGTAATAAGTCCATTACAGTTAGGCAACCAGTGCCTCCTAGCAACATTAAAGTTCATTCAGAACTTATGATGTAGAGGCACAAAAGCCAGTCGGCCTCCTTTTTTTTTTGTCAATTAAATTATTTTAGTAAATTTTGGATTTCTTTTTTTTCAAAGATTTTATTTATTTATTGGAGAGAGAGAGAGAGAGAGAGAGCACAAGTACGTGTGATAGAGCAGGCCTCAGGGGGAGTAGCAGGGAGAGGTAGAGGGAGAAGCAGACTGACTCCTTGCCCAGCAGGGAGCTTGATATGCGGCTCTATCCCAGGATCCTGGAATCAAGACCCAAGGTAAAGTCATTGACTAACTATGTGAGCCACCCAGGTGCCCCTGTAAATTTTGGATTTACAGTTGGGTCAAATTTTGAACCTATGTTGAATTAGTCATGGTAGGTGGGTGTTGGGTTCTGCCACCTGTATTCAGATTTCTCTCTTCCACTCCTCCTATGCTTAGGTCTGTTTCTTCCTTGAAGAAGAAACCCCTGTGAGGTGGGGGAATGTCTCATTACCCTGCTGCTCTTTCTCGGGTTTTTTTTTCCAGAGTGTCCCAAATCAGCATCATCAGCCTTGGAGCTTCCGTTGTGGCAATGGTTGTATGGTTTCAAGTCTCCTGGTGTAAGTCAAGTGGGAATTGATCCCCTCACTGTACCACAGGGGTCCCCCGTATGTTTCCCCCATAATCCTGAGGATCAGGATCTTGTGCCAAACAGATTAGGCAAGGGGGTGGTCAGTGGAAAGGCACAAGACCCACAGTCTAGTCGTTGATGAAGCAAAACCATCTTCTGCTACAGCCCTACCTTCTCTCAGTATAGATTGTTTCCCTTCCCCCCTTTTCCCTCTCTACAGATTTCCTCAGGATAGATTTTCATTTCTAACCACACAAAGCCATGTTTCTGTCCCCATCTAATCACATGGCGCACATGTTCTGCATGTTTAGGGGGAAAGGGAGCTGGTTTGGTCAGCCCACAGATGGCCATCCTCTTCTTGTGGGAATGCCAGTCCATCTCCCAGTGTTCGAGTCTACAGCCAGGAAAATCATTCTGTCCATGGCCAGAGTCAGAGCCTCAAGCCCCTGAATCACAAGATTAGTCTATTGACGAGCCGGGGAGCAACAACACTACGAGAAAGGCAAGTGTGCTGGTGAGGTGTTTGGCACTGTGAGAGAAGTGGAACACCAAATGCCCCCCCCCTCCACTTTTCTGTTTTTGTTCAGCTGGTGGGCCCTGGGCTGCCATGGATGTCTACCTGAAAACCTTAAGGGCTCAGGAAGACACATGGTTACAGGGAGAGGAGTGGCAGCTCGGAGTCGGGCAAGGCCACTCCCAATGCCTGAAACACAGTGACTCGGGAAGCAGCCAGGGAGCCATTCTTATATTTCCCTGGAGCCGCGGTCTCCCTCCTTTGCACCAACAACACAGAGGGTCAGCCCCAGGACTGTGCTTGAGGTGCACTTTCCCCCATAGACCCATACATCAGCCCCAAACACTGGGCCATCACCCAGTCCCTGGAACTCAAGCACACCAGTCAGCATGTCCTGCAGTTGCCAACATCAGGGGGGAGCCTTGGAGACCAATGCAGGCCACATAGGTGACACCTCTCCCCCAGATAGTCAATTCTCATTCATTCTCACCTTTTTGGCAAGGATGGGGTATTATTTTGGAAATGGATGGCGACCTCCATTTGAGAGAATAGAACATGAGCCAACACAGCTTGCCAGTGATTGCCAGTTCCCTCCCAGATCGTCATTGTCACCCCTGAAGCCAGTGACTTAGCAAAGCAGCAGGTCAAGCTGACACCATGTCTTCATTTAATGTGGGGACACCCTTTTTGTGATGCCACTTGTTTGAATCACCTTCTCCTCAGGTCCCTGATGAGGCCTGAGGAGACCTGCTCCAGATGTTTGGGGATCCCCTGACACCTGCTACATGTGATTAATAACAGTTTACTAGTCACATATACTCACACTTCAGGGGAGAGGATACCAAACACGGTGCAGGACTGCACAGAGATTGCACTTGGGAACAGAGAGAAGGAGCAGGGCCTTGGAAGGGAAGACTTGGTTGAAACAAGAGGGCAGGCAAGTCCTGGTTCCCATGGGAGGGTATGAGTTGCTTCCTTGAAAAATTCAGTGGGCTTCTAGAGAACTGAACACTACTCCCCAAAAACCAGTAGGTTCTAAGTCTGGTCCCTGTGATGAGAAGGGTGTTTGGTTAAGAGACCTCCCCTGTGATAGGGAGAGGAGAACGTGCATGATGCCATTTGAGTCCCTCCTTGATCTTCAGGTGTCAAGACAGCCCTTATTACAGAATCTTAATTTCAGGCCTTATGCCATAAGAGGGTACGACAAAGTAATTCTTACCTTATGTAAAGTAACTTGTATTCCTCTATGCAAGCAATGAATATGTGGGCTCCACAATCAAACACACATTCACAATTACTCGTACAAAGAAAGTACTTCGGAATAAATCTAACAGTGCCTGTCCAGGCATCCCATGCTGAAAGCTATTTAGCACTGATACAGGAAGTCAAAGATATAAATAAATGGAGAAATACACCATGCTCGTGATTTGGAAGACTAAGCATTGTAAAGATGTCAATTCTCCCCAGACTGATAGAGTTAATGCAGTTCCTATCAAAGTCCTGTCAGCTTTGTTTGTTTTTGTTGAAATAGACAAAAATATTCCAAAATGTATGTGGAAGGACAAAGGAAGTAGAGTAGTTTCAAAAACTATTTTGAAAATAATACTAATGGGTGAACACAGTCTACAGAGTTTCAGAACTTAGTAGTTAAAATAAGGAAGGCTGTGTGCTATTTGCAGGACTGAAACATGGAACCGAGCAGAACAGGGGCACCTGGGTGGCTCAGTGGGTTAAAGCCTCTGCCTTTGGCTCAGGTCATGATCTCAGAGTCCTGGGATGGAGCCCCACATTGGGCTCTCCCCTCAGCAGGGAGCCAGCTTCCTCCTCTCTCTCTGCCTGCCTCTCTGCCTACTTGTAATCTCTGTCGGGTAAATAAGTAAAATCTTCAAAAAAAAAACACTTTTTTTAAAAGAACAGAGCAGAACAAGGAACCCAGGAATAGTCCCCACAAATAAGCCCAACTGTGTTTTGAAAAGGGCATTAAAGCAACTCCAATGGGAGAAAGCTGGGTTTGTACTCTCTACAGCCTTCTAAAGCTTGTGGAAGTCAGAGAGGCCAAACTCAGAAATAGCAGCAGCAGAGAAGAATGATGGTGGTGTGACCCAGGCCCTACCAGGTGGGAATGGGGAAGGAGAGATATTGGGTGACCCAGGTTGTGTGGGCAGGGTCCAAAGAGCTTTCCAGTGATGCTTTCCAAAGGCCTAGGGAGCTGGGAAACTGTCCAATCAGCATGTGGGCACAGGCGCCAATGAGGGGGAGGGTTGTTAGGATAGCTGACAGGGGGCAGGTCAACAAGATGCCTCTGCTGAGTGCGGGGCTTGCATGGCATCTCCGGATCCCGCAACCTTGCCCCAGTGGGTGCAGAACCTCCAGACCCATGGCCATTGGCCTGAGGACACTCTTTTTCACCTCCTGTACATCCTCTTCAAGGTCGACGCAGAGGAAGACAGATTGAGCGGCCCCTGGGAAGATGCTTCTGTGCAGAGGTACCTGTGGGGCATGATGTCAGGACCCTGTGTCCTTGGGGTCTTGGGCCTTGCTGGGAGGCAGCCTGTGTCTCAGGAATACACTGGATTGCCAAAAGGTATCTGTCAGCTCCTGCGCCCCTCGTTTCCCATCTGTGAGGAGCCCAGAGCAGGACTTCATTTATGGAGCTGCTAATTATTTCAAGTGTGTTGTGAGAAAGGGGGAGTGGGAATGCGGCCTGAACCAGGCACATGAACTTTCGGCCTTCTTGACCGAAAAGTCCTGCTAAAAACCCGACATGAAGCGAGTAAGTTGTAGTTTTGATGAGGGAGAAGTTTCGGTTCTCCCTCTTGAATAGTTACATTCCACTAGGGGTTGTCAGGATCTCCACTGTGCACCTGAGATAGGGCCAAATAGGGGTGTGTGTGAGTGTGTGTGTGGGGGGGGGGTGGCCTTTTGGATGGGTGGTGGGCCTTCAGTGACTGGAAAGCATGATCAGTAGGACTGACAGGATGTGTGAGGGACTCACCAACTGGTTGAAAAAGACAGGAAGGAAATAATGATCCGTGAAATTCATCATTACTCTTTTGCATTGAGTGCTGAAAACTACAGCGTGCATTAGAGTTTATCCTTTACTGAGTAGTGTTGAAGCTGAGACCAGAAGGCTAAGAAATAAAAGGCGGATGTGGGAAGGTGTTCAGTGAGAGCAGGGAAGGATGTGTACTGTTACAGGAACTGAGAGAATGTCCTTGAATCTCGGGCCACGTGGGGACTGTAGGGTGGGGAAAACCAAGGTTTGGGGTGAGGACTTGGACTTTTTGTAGGTTCTTGGAGACTAATCATAGTGATTTAAAACATGATGCCCAGGCCCAAGCTGATCCTAGCTCTGCGTCTTAGGAGCTGTGTTACTCTACCATTGTAGGTCTCAGTTTCCTGAAGGAAGAAATGGGGGTGATAATAATCCCACTTCATAGATGATTGTAAAGATGAAATGATATTTAACGTTAATAAAACACTCAGAGCCATGTCTGACATGTAATAGGTGTCAGTGGTTGATTCAAGAAATAAATAGGGGCACCTGGGGGACTCAGTGGGTTATAGCTCTGCCTTTGTCTCAGGTCATGATCCCAGGGTCCTGGGATCCAGCTTCACATTGGGCTCTCTGCCAACAAGAGTTTGGATCCCAGGACCCTGAGATCAGGACCTGAGCTGAAACCAAGAGTCGGATGCTTTGCCAAACTGAGCCACCCAGGCACCCTTACAGGGCCTGTTGCCTTAGGAAAATAAATTGCAAGGGTAAAGAAAGAGGAGGGAGAAAATGAGGCCTGTTATTAAGAGAGGCTTGAGAGACTTGTTAACCAATTGCAAGGTATGGGTCTTATCCTCACTCAGGATTTAACAAATACAGAGAGTCAAAATATTTATGACATAATCAGCTAAATTTCTTATTTTCCCCATGATTTTACTTATTTAGACAGAGATCACAAGTAGGTAGGGGCAAGGCAGAGAGAGAGGAGGAAGCAGGTGCCCCAGGGATCAAGATGCGGGGCTTTATCCCAGGATCCTGGGATCATGACATGAGCCGAAGGCACAGGCTTTAACCCACTGAGACACCCAGGCGCCCCAATCTGCTAAATTTGAACTGTGACTTGACATGTCATGATATTGCGAAATTATTTTGAAATGTTTAAAGAGTGAGTATAATTTTGCGGGCTTATCTATGTGTGTGTCCATTAAGGGCAGTTTTGCTCCCTAGATGTTTGGCAAAGTCTAGGACATATTCGGTGGTCATAAGCACAAGTGAGGAAGAGGCTCTCTGCACCTCATGTATGGAGACCAGGGGTGCTGCTAAGCATCGTAGTATACTCAGGACAGCGCCCTCAGCAAAGAATGATGGGGTCCAAGGTGTGGGTCATGCCATGGTTGTATAAGCCTGTTCTGGAGACAGGTGTTGACGTAGCCGTGGGTTCAATGGTAGGGTAAAGATAGTTGTTTCAAAATGTGATGGGGGCTGTGGGGATGGGCTGTGAGCTGAGAATTATTTAAGTTAGTGATGGGAGTTCCTTATACCATTCTCTCTATTTGGGTGTGTGTATATGTATGTATCTGTATGTTTATATAGTGTGTGTGTGTTTGTGTGTGTGTGTGCGCGCAGTATGTGTGTATATTATATGCAATTGTATATTTCCATAACAAAAGCTCCCAAGCATGCTAGGGGTGATGTAGAGTCTGTGTTCACGTGGCATCTGGTGCCAGCACGTGGGGAGGGTGGACAAGCTGAGACAGGATTTCGCAGGAGCGGCAGCAGTGGCGTCCTTAGCAGGCTTGGTCTGCAGTGGAATGTTGGTGGTGTCTGGCTGTCGAGCTTCCCTTTATCCCTGTTGTATTTTTATTTTTTTGTATTGTTCTTTGGCCTTCCTAATAGCCTTCCAATAAATTCTTTTTCTGTTAAATTTAGTCAGAACCAGTTTCTGTGAAGCAAGAATTCTGACTTACACAAAAAAAGGGTGAAGCTGATGTATAGAGAAAAGGTAATCTGACAGACTGTGGGAGGAGAGAGTGGAATTAGGAGAAACAGATATATAAAAATATATGTCATTTATATATCTAACAACTAAAATTTACAGAGTATATATATATATAGATAGATAGATAGATTTATCTATATGCACATATATATGTATATAATATTTGAGAGAAAGAGAATCTCATGGTTTCTGTTTTTCTTGTTCTTAACTTCTATCCCTCTCAAGACCACAGTTTAATTCTTGTCCAGGGATATTGTGAGATAGCCCCATTTTTTTAATATAAGAAACTCTCATTTCTACTTCAATAAATGCAAGTGATCTTCTGTCAGCTACAACCCACAGAAGCTCAGCATAGCTTAGATGGTGATGTGCTCACCTAACCACCTTGTTGCTATACTTGCTTTTGCTCACTGCTGTGCAGAGGTTCCACAAATGTCTGTTTCATGGGCACACGATTGTCATTTGGCTCCAGACAAGGAATGAATGTGCTGTTCATGGCAGCAGAGGCACTCTGGTCTTCTTGGCCTTTCCAATAATCATTGTAAGTGGACACACTTATCGAGAGTTCATTCTGTCAATTGTGCCTGTCTTTCATAAGTTTTACCAGTAAGCCTCAGTCTCTCTGAACACCCCTGACTGTAGGGTCCTCAGTCCTTGGTTTTGTGAGGCACAAGGAATGAATGAATCCAGCGGGGTCCCTTGAGAGACAGCCTGCCGGCCTCTCCTGGTGGATCCTATACCGACAGACAAAGGCCATTGCAACTTCATTGAGGAAGGTGTCATATAATGTGAAAGAGTGTACAGGGAGGATAGCCTGCGTTTTCCGAGAACAGGCTTTGAGTCAAATAGCCTTAGACTATCACCCTATTTCTACCCTGTGCTCCTGTGCTTCCTTAGGCATGTTTTTTGACCTCTCTATCCTCGGTTTTCTCGTCTGTAAAATGGACTGTTTTATGGATTAAATAAAAAAAATGTATACATATGTAAATTCACAGAGAAGATGGCCTATGGGGAGCCGTGTAGAAATGGTATTTTTATTATTACTCAACATTGTTGTTAATATTATCATAGGAAAGTTCTTCCGGTATAAAGAGCATGAAGCATAAGATGCTCCATTTGGCCCCTTCCAGGCCCTGTGTTTTCCATGATGCCACTTACTCATGAGCTTCATGATCTCATGCGTGGGTGACCCCTTTTGGGCCTGCACATAAATTATGTAGCCTTGGTAGCTCCCAGGGGCCAGGTCTTGTGGGGAGGGTTTTTCTGTTGGAGCTGTTGGGTCCTGGCTACCTGGACTCCATCACCTTCTACCTGTGTGACACTCGGGACCTAATAACCCTGTGACAGGCAAGCAATTCGGGCTGTTCCTTAGGGTTGTTGATGATGATTAGATGGAATGGTACATATAAAATGCCTGGAACATGTCAAGAAATGTTTGACCTCATTCCATTTTCTTACTCTTTTTTACTAGCTCCCAGAACAACCCACTTCTACCCATTTCTGTTTCAGAGAGGTGAGGTAATTCTGCGAAGGCCATAGTGTTAGGCGAATAAGGTGAGGAAAAGACATTGCAGGTGTTGTGAAGAGCATGAGTAAAAACTGGGGAGTAAGAACCCGCTGTGAAGCTGCAGGTAACCGGGCGTGGCTACCTGCAGAGAGCCAGAAGTGGGCGAGGGAAGGGTGAGGGATGAGTTTAGGAAGGACTTTGGATGTTGTGCTGAAAGACAGTGGGTCCCTGAGGGACTTTTAAGTTGGAGTGACCTCGTTTAATTTGCATTGTCAGATCATTCCAGAAGAGAGGTTGGAGGAGGAGCCAGTAGAGACAGAGAGACTCCAGAGGAGGAGGATCTTCTCTGAGGGATCATGGCAGCCAGTGCAGAGGGTTTGAAGCAGGAGTGAAAGGATCTGGGTCCTTAAGAAGGCACAGCCCACTGGGGAAGAAGACGCCTGCATGGGAGGGAAAATGATGTAGTACAGTGCCCAGCATGGATGCCAAGAGCATGCAGCCTGGAACTGCCGGTCACACAGGCCTATGGTGCCGGGTCCCATATTCACAGAGCAGTGCATTCAGATCAGATGGGATCAGAGCAATAGATTCTGCCAGTTCTGCTTTGGTCAGTAAAACTCAGGATTTAGCTTCTTAATGTCCTGCTTTGTTAGGACTGCTCTCTCTTTTCAAGGGGTATATGTGTGTATTGGAATAAGGGACCAACATCCTAGTTACAAAATCAGGAGAGAAGCCTTATTTTTGTCTGTGAGATTCTACCTGCCTCCAGGCCTCAAATGAGAGTGCAGCATTTTTTGTCATCAGGCAGATGTGATTCCAAGTTCACACTCTGCCACGTCACTGTATGACCTTGAGAAGAAGACCTCATTTCTGGGTCCTCGGTTTTCTTATATAGACAGTGGGAGTTATTATGCTGTCTTCTTCCTAGAGTTGCTGTAAAGAAGAGATAGTGCATGTGTGTTTGTTATCTCAGAACATAGCGTGAAGTGCTAAATGGACATTAAGCATTGTTTCTTGCCTTGTCATTTGTGGGTTCCCACTCTGACATCAAGTCATGAGAGCCATTTTATTTCTATACAGATTTCAGTGACTACAAGAGAGTCTGAATACATTACCAATCAGACTTGATTTGTCCTCAGTTGTCCAGAGCCTCCGATTTCCAGGAATGGTTCAAGGATCCCCCTGGGGGCATAGCCCACGTGGAACTCACTCAGAAGCTTTCTGGGACTTGGTGATCCTTCTCACTGTGATAATGGCACAGCTGAATTTCCCAGAAGGAATCATTAATCACAGCAGCCACTGATCCCACAAAGGACAGAGCTGAGCTCTTTGCCAGGCATCTAGGACAAAAAGGATTCTTGCTTATGATTCTTGGTTTCAGTCCACCAAGGAGAGAAGGAGAAGCAGACTCCCCCTTTCCATGGAGTAGGTCATGGTTAGATATAGACCATGGATTAGCTTTCAACTTCCCTTACTTCTAAACTCAGCCCTTGCTTCCTTCTACCCTGTCTACCCCCAAATCAGAACAAATGCTGACCTGCTGGGATATATGATGGGGCTGAGGAGGAGGAATGCTAAAAAGTAGAGCAAGGATATATCCCATATCTTCTTGCATATTCACTGTATGTCCACTCCAGGTTTTTGATCCTGTGATGAATAAGAAAAAGAAATAATAAATGGAACTTCATGAGTCTAAGCTTTTCTTCACAGCATCCTTCCTTTCAAATAAAATCCAGAATCCATATGCAACCATGCCAAAGTATCTGTGTCACTCAAGTGTAGAGCCCGTCTCCTGCAGTGAAACATGCAGATCAAACGTGAATGCTTTTCTGTTGCTGTCTAAAGCTGCTTTCCACCAGGATGGCACTGCAGAACTCATTGCTTTGAGGAAAGGACAAACATGGAAAAATTAGTCCTCAATTTCATTTCAAAAAAGGGAAACTGAAGATCTCTTGCACGCAGAATAGAACCAGGACCTATAGACTCTGCAGAAGAATTGATGATCTTGAGTATATCATTGACATTGGCCCCAGTTTTTTTGTCTGTAAAATGGGGAGATGAAGTTAGATCAAGTGTCCCAGTAGGTATAGTCTTGGCTCTTGGCATTCTGGGTCGGATAATTCTCATTGTGGAAGCTGTTATGTGCATCGCAGAATGTCTAGAAGCACCCCTGGCCTCGACTCAGTAGACGTCAATAGGATTTCCCTTACGGTGACCAATGGTGTCTCTAGACGTTGCAGATATCCTTTGGACATAAAACCACCCTGGTTGAGAACCACTGAATTAGATCTGTTAGATAATAAGCAATTTAAAATTTTCCAAGCTGGAGTGAGAGTCGGGGCTCTGCTATCGCCTGGTACCTAGCCCTGTGGGTGGCATTGTGGCAAGCATTCAGTACAAGCTGAACGAGTGAGATGAAATAGACAGTTCCTTCCAGTTCTAGATCAGTTCTTTGGCAGCAAGAGAATCACTAGATGGTAATGATCTTATCACCCATGTGACTGCCTCTATTTGGGTACTGTTTAACATTCCTGGATAGAAGTAGACTAAAAATACAACCTGGTGCTATGAAACAAATAGGTCTGTCTGGCAGTTTAGCAACAAATAGTGACTATAATTATCAAGGAGGGTCCACTCAATTTCGACAGCGATCTTAGATCGTGTCCCCTGAAAGTTAACTCTGAATTTTATGAATATGACAAAAAATTTAGTTGAGAAAAATGAGTCCCGATCTTGGAATATCATGATCTGAACCAATGTCAGACACTTATCCTGGTGAGCCACCCAGGTGCCCTCAGCCTGTTTTTTAAAATGGGATTTTACTGGAATACTGCCATACTCATTCATTAACAGATGGTTTAGGGCTTCTTTGATAACACCGATGGCAAAGTGGAATCCTTGGGACAGAGAATCTTTAGCAAGTAAAGTCCAAAGTATTGACCATGTGGTCCCCTTATAAAGAAGCTTACTGGCCCCTTTTGTAGATCACAAGTTTTCTCAGTGATGCCCTGTTGCACAGTAGGAAATATGCTTATATTTAATGAGCGTGTGTTAGGTTGCGCCATATTAAATTGTCATCATTGTAGGACAAAATGGTCAGATATTGGCACTTATGTATATGATCCACATAATGTAACTTTACACGCACATAGGTACACACATGCACACATGCTACTGCTGTCAGTGAATGTAGGAATCGTTATACTAGGGGCACAAACTCAGTATTTCAGGAGCACAGAGTAGCGTGTGCACGGTTCTTACCAGTAAGGGTGAGGGAAAGGGACTAGAAGCTTGACAGGCCTCCAGAGAAGTGGCTGTGTTTCTGGCTGCTGTGCATTTGAGCTGCACTTCATGGCACCTGTAGGATTTGTTTCGGGTCAAAAAAAGCGTTTTCTACAGGGGTGGGGGTGGGATTGACATTGAGCTATAAGAAACATGCTGCATTCTTTCGTTCAAGCACAATTGCCGTTCATCCTGGAAACAGTTGCTTAGAATTAGAGGACATTAAAGATCGAGTGAGCATGACTCCCTAATTTTTAGATGAAGGTTGGCGGCAAAGGGATAAGTTCAAGATCTCCCTGTTGTTGACCAGTTGTTTTATTGGCAGGACTAGAGCCTATGTCTTCTATGCCCCAACTCAAGTTGATGTCCATCAGGCCACTCGGAAGTCAGAGAAATCAACTACTAGAGACAGTGGTAGCAGACAGGCCTGGGCTTGCCTTCTGGCTCTGTTACTTACTGTCTCTGTTACTCATCACAAAGTTTGTGAGCCAGAATTGCCTCCAACACAGACGCCCTCAGAGTAGAGGTTTAGAAAGCTCAGAGTCTGAAACCAGACTCTCTGAGTTTCATCCCCGCACCACTATGTGCTAGCTCTGTCACCCTGGGCACATTACTTACCTTATCTGGACCAGTAATATAGAGATAGTACTACTACTTACCTCACTGAGCTATAGGACTGAGTGATTTTAAGATTAAATGCAGGCATAAGGCACACAGGAAAATACCTGGGACATGCTGAGTACTATATGCTAACCTTATTAGAAGAAAAACAGTGGATTGGGACATCTCAGTGGCTCAGTTGGTTAATAAGTGTGTGCCTATGGTGCAACTCATGATCCATGAGTCCTGGGAAGCAGCCCTGCCATGGGCTCCTTGCTCAGCAGGGGGCCCGCTTCTCCCTCTACTAGTGTTCTCTTTGCTTATGCTCTCCCATTCTCTCTCTGACAAATAAGTAAATAAATAATAAAATCTTTCAAAAAAGAAAGAAAAAACAGTGTATCCTAGGAGTGTTCTAAGAACCAAGGAGAGTAATTTAGGGGAAGCCTTTTTCCATACATGTAGAACAATAAAAGTAGAAATGTATTTTTCTTCTCTTTGTGAATTGAAAGACTAGCATCCTGGAGATTGATGGTGATGATTTTCATTTCTTACAGCCTTACTATTTGCCAGGGACGTGACTTCTGTTAGTTAAGCGTCACAAGATCCAGAGATGGTTCTTAGTTTTGGCTGACAATTGTGACTGCATAGCAGAGTATAGGAGGACAGTGTGCTGCAGACTCTGGGGCCAGGCTGCCTGGGTCTGAATCCTTGCTCAGCCTCTTACTGGCTGTGTGAACCCAGCTGTGTTGCTTACACCCTGTGCCTTGGGTTTCTAGTCTATAAATGAGAATGATGAATATGGTGGTTTTGAGGATTAAAGGAGATAATTATGTGAAGTGCTTAGGACAGTGTTTGATGTATAGTATTTGTTTAAGGAAGAATGAAAGCGAGAAGCAGACTCCTTGCTGAGCAGGGAGATGGATACAGGGCCCAGTCTCATGACTCTGAGATCATGATATGAGTTAAAGGCAGATGCTTAACTGACTGAGCCACCCACGTACGCCTGTCATCACCATTTTCACTATTACTGTAGATAGAGTTCTGTGGGCATTCAATATATGCTGGGGATTAACTCTGTTGATATTATTGGTATCACCAGTAGAGCACAGGGCCTGTACACAGTAAGCACTCAGCACACAGGGAATCAATGAATGCATACTCTAGAGCCAGTCTGCCCCAGATTCGATTCCGGCTCTATCACATTAGAGCTTTGTGATCAGGCAACTTATTTAATCTCCTTATGCTTGTTTCTGTCTCTATAAAAGAGGGTGTCAGATTCCTAAATTAATGGGGTTGCTGTGAGCAGGAGGTAAGCCAGCCCATTCGCGTGCGCACAGACACACACATACACACACACACACACACACACACACACACACGTCAGGCCACACTGCCCTCTGCTGACCACACCGTGTAAATGCATATGTAAGTCCCCTGGGCCTCCTTCCACCCTAGGTCCAAGGCATCCCTGTACCTGCCTTAATGCGCACAGACACAAGGATGGACCTCTGTGTCCTCCTTACCTCCCTTCAAGTCGGGTCCGGGCTGCTCCCCACAGCTGATTCAGCCACCTCAGGATGTTCGCTCAGGTCGTTCTCCCCCTCCATGGGCCCGATGTGGTTCCTGCAGGATCGATGGCTCTTGCTTGGTTTCTGAGCAGCTGCCCAGGCCAGGAAACCCAGGCCCTCAGGGCTCGGGTTTTGAAGGCTCCCATCTACCTGTGGCCTGCAGGAAAACTGTCGCAGGGAGCCAGATACCTCGGACCTGGCTCTGTCATGGGCCCCAGACATGAAGAATGCGCACTCCATGATGAGGAATACAACACTCGCACACTCCCCAGAGTTTCTCACCTCACTGCCTCCGCTCAGAGAGGTGGGTGAATATTTAATCCTCCCCAAGCTCTAGGTCTTGACTCTAGCAGCTTCCCTTGGCCTGAAACATAATGGAACTCTCAACCTTTAACTTAAATATTGATGCAAATTCTGCATACTCTTCCCCATTAGTTTAGCATGTTTCCATCTGAACCCTGCTTTTAGCCCATCCATGTCTGAGCCTTTTGGGGACTCCTACAATGTCAATCTGCACTATTGGTCAGAGGGAGGGTCTTGCCACACTTGCCAGCCAGTCCTGCAAAGTGGTTGCAGGACCACGTGAGGGTTCATGTGGTTTCGAGCAGAATGCTGACACCAAGACCGCTGCTCTCATCCAGGAAAGAGGATGCATGACACACCTTTAGAATTTTCATAGGAATTGCACTGAATCTATAGATTATTTTGGGTAGTATGGGCATTTCAATCATGGTAATTCTTCCAACGCATGAGCATGAAGTATGTTTCCATTTGTTTGCGTCTTCTTCGATTTCTTTCAGCAGTTTCTGGTAGTTTTCAGTATACAGGTCTTTGCCTCCTTGATTAATTAGACTCTAGGTATTTTATTTTTTTGATCCATTTATAAATGGGATTGCTTTCTTACTTTCTCTTTCCTATAGTTAATTTGCCTTTACCGCTAACTGGTCTTAAGTTTTACCTTTATCTCTCTTGCCATCAGTAACCATTATTCTGACTTCTAAAACCATAGATCAATTTTGTCTTCTCACTTATACAAATGGAGTCATACAGTCTGTGCCTCTTTGTATCTCACTTCTCTTCAAAGAATGCCTGTGAGATTTATACATGTCATTGTCTGTATCTGTACCAATAGTTCATTCTTCATCATTTTGTAGAATCCCATTCTTTGAACATACCTAAAATGTACTTCACTCTACTTTGGTGAGAGAATGGAATTGTTTCCAATCTGGGATAACATGAATAAATTTGCTATACATATGATAGTACATGTCTGTTGCTGAATACTTGCAGAGATTTTATGATTGGTATATATTCAGGAGTAGAGATGCAGAATCGTAATGGTGTACATAGTTTAAGTTTGATTAAGTTATTACCACACAGTTTTTTAATGCCTAACATATACTCCTACCTCAGTGGAAGCTGAATAAAATTGAATAAAAGTTCCAATTGCATAATTATGCTGAGCAAAATAAGTCAGAGAACGACAAATATCACATGATTTCACTCATGAGAAATCATTGATGAGCACTGGATTTTGTACTGTGTGCTGAATCACTAAATCCTACACTTGAAACTAATATTATACTTTATGTTAACTAACCAGAATTTAAAATAAAATTTAATTAATTAAAAAGCTCTATTCGCTCCATACCCTCAACAACACTTGTTATTATGAATCTTTCAAACTTTAGTTATCCCTATAAGCATGCAGTATTATTTCATCAGAGTTTTCGTATAATTTTAAGGGCCATGTAGTAGTTCCTTCTGTCAAGATGATAAAGTTTTTTAGTTTACTAATCTTTAATTGTTGGAGGCTTGTTTTTGTTTTCTTTTTAATTCTTTACAAAACACCTGGATGATCATCCTATAATATAAAATTTTTGTGTGCCAATATGAGAAATGAAAAGAGAGTTATCATTACAGAGGCAACTGGGTGGCTCAGTGGGTTGAAGCCTCTGCCTTTGGCTCGGGTCATGATCCCAGGGTCCTGGGATTGAGCCCTGCATTGGACTCTCTGCTCAGCGGGGAGCCTGCTTTCTCCTCTCTCTCTCCCCCTGCCTCTCTGCCTACTTGTGATCTCTGCCTGTCAAATAAATAAATAAAATTCTAAAAAAAAGGAGTTATCACTACATATGTTACACTTAAAAAAGTTAGGGGCACCTGGGTGTCTCAGTTGATTAAGTGTTTGCCTCAGCAGTTTTGGCTTAGGTCATGGTCTCAGGGTCATGGAATCGGGCCCCACGTTGGGCTCTGTGCTCAGGAAGGAACCTGCTTGAGATTCTCTCTCTCCCTCTACGCCTGTACCAATCTCTCACAATCTCTCTCTAACATACATAAATCAAACTTCTTTTAAAAAAAAGATAACAAGACAATACTATGAGCAGTTTTATTCAACAGATTCAACAATGTAGACGAAAATGGAAAGATGTCTTGAAAAATATACCTTAGTGGCACCCACGTGGCCCAGTGGATTAATCCTCTGACTTCGGCTTTGGTCATGATTTCAGGGTCCTGAGATTGAGCCCAGATTGGGCTCCCTGCTTCCCCCTCCTCCTCTGCCTGCCTGTCGACTTGTGATCTCTCTCTCTCTCTGTATCAAAGAAGTAAAATCTTTAAAAAATATATATAACACCACAAAATAAAACAAAAATCTGAATGATTCTATATCTATTATAATAATTGAAATAATTATTAACAACTTTACCAGAAAGAAAGTCCTAGATCCAAGTAGTTTTACTGGCAAATCCTATCAAACATTTATGGAAGAAATAACACCAAAATTACAAAAACCCTTTCAGACAGTAAAGGAGCAAGTAACACTGGGTGTTATGAGGTTTTAAGCCTTTGCCAATGTGAAAAGTGAAATCACTTTAATCTTATTTGTCCTTTCATAACTAATAAGATTGGATTTTTTTAAAGATTTTTGTTTGTTTTTTTTCAGAGAGAGACAGTGAGAGTGGGAACACAAGCAGGGACGGTGGGAAAGGGAGAAGCAGGCTTCCCACTGAGCAGGGAGCCTGATATGGGGTGTGATCTGAGCCATGACCTGAGCCAAAGGGAGATGCTTAACAACTGAACCACCCAGGCGCCCAAAAATGTTTCTTTATTTAAAAGAAAATGTATTTATTTGAGAGAGAGAGAGATACCACAAGTAAGCAGAGGGCCTGGCAGAGAGAGAGCAGGGGAAGCAGGCTCCCTGTTGAGCAAAGAGCCTGATGTGGGTCTCGATCCCAGGACTCTGAGATCATGACCCAAGCTGAAGGCAGAGGCTTAACCCACTGAGCCATCCAGGTGCCCCAGATTGAAGTTTTCTGTATATTTGCTGTCCTTTTCCCATTTTAAAATCTTTGAGAGAGGGAGAGAGAACAAGGGAGAGAGAACACGAGTTTGGAGGGGAAGGCAGAGGAAGAGAAAGAGTCAGAGAAGAGAGAATCTCAAGCAGGCTCCCCACTGCATGGGGAGCCTGGCACTGACATGGGGCTCAGTCTGACAACTTAAAGTTCATGAACTGAGCCAAAATACATCAAGGGTTGGACCCCTAACTGAGTGAGACTGAGCAGAGTGTGGTGTGCTCATTATGAAAGTAAAAGTCCTCAGTTCACAGTCCCTCTACCTCCACGCTATGGTCTAAAATACCTGCTTGTCATTAGAGCACTTTTGACCTAAGGTATCATTCAAAGACTGCAACTGTGGAGAGACGGATCATGAATCCAGTCACTCCTCATTTACTAGATTTTCAGTAGTGCACTAAGGCACAAGGAGACAAGGTAGTTTCTTTTTGATGGAGAAAGGAGACAGGTCGTGAAAAACCAGAATATAAAAACCATAAAACTCAGTCCTGATGGAGGCCCCATGCAGCCTGATAAGTGGAGTTAAAGAATCAAAACAAGCCCTCTGGCAAAATATTTCATTACAGACCAGGGCATGTACCATATTTGTCTGGGGGATAATCTGTTCAGGGAACCAGAAATGTAATAAGACAAAGAAAATTGCAAGATTATAATTCTTGGAGAGACGGAGAGTGTGTGGCTGGAAGTAATTTGGAATATTGTCTAAGAAACCCATAAAGGACACAGAAGTCAAAGGAGGATGTTGCTAACCACCTACCTGAGCAAAGTAGATCAGACCAACTGCAGGGCTTTGCTTCTGACTGAGAGGGGCATGCGAGTTTAGGGCCAGAGGTGCTTTGCTTGGCACTCTAGGGATGAGGCTGCACACTGTCACCTCTTTCTTTTTAATCCTTCCCCACTCAGCAAGCAGCTTTTTCTCCAAACAGATGTTGAACAAGTGTCTAAAGGATGTTGGTTAAATTTTCGTTATGAAGAATATTGGGCTTCCCAATATTGGGCTGCTGAAGGGCTGCCCATCTCAGTCTCACCCTGGCTGCAAGAAGGTGGAGAGAAGAGAAGTGGAGAGATGCCGCACTTTTCCTGGTACTCACTTGAATCCTCAAACTCTCCAGCTTGCTCCCTCCTCCCTTCGTGACAAAACAAAGAGAAAAAGAAGAAAAGGGTAAAAGTCGGAGGATGTATTCGGTTATAAAACACCAGAACTCCTTTCCCCTGCCTATAATGTAAGGGTGATAGAGCTCCGACATCTCCTATCCCCCATTCCAAAATTGGAGAAGCTCTGAAAAATAAAACTGCTTCTCATATTTCATTTGATGCAAAACCTGACCTATCAGGAAGTGAAACTCTGTGTAGTCTTTATCCTAATCAGTAGACATATTCATATATTTCAATGCAGAAATATTTACTGGTATGATTTCAAGATGCAGCTCCATGGTTTTATGTACCATATCACCTTTATAAAAGCTGAGAAACAATGAAATCTATAACACGTTAGCCCTATAGTTTTCAGGTAAGAAATAATATTGAAAGATATTTCAGAAGCGATAAGTGAGAGAATGTTCACAAAGCACCCAGAACGTGCCTGACACCCAAGAAACAAGAATTCAGTTTCCTTCTGCCCATGTTTGGCTTATTTGGAGAAGGAGCTCTTCTTCAGAAATTAGCTTCAGGCTGGATAATGGGGATCAGATATTACCAATGAGGTACAGAGTGAAAATATTTGCAACTTCTACCACAGAGATCTAATATATATATCTAACATATCCAGAACTCTCAAAGAAGAAAAAGACCAAACTTGGTAGGAAAATAGGAAAAATAAACGAATAGATAGTTTATAGGAAATGATAAGCAAATGTTCCTTAAACATTAAAAAAAAAAAAAAAAAAGCCCACAGACGGTTACAAGAGGGAAGGGATGGGGTGAAAGGGTAATTGGGTGATCGGTCCTGAGGAGGGCAGGTGTGGTGATAAACACTGGGTGTTACATTCAACTAATGAATCTTTTAACACTGCATCAGAAACTAATGATGTAGTATATGTTGGTTAATGGGACATAATAACAATAATGATGATAATAATAATAATAATAAATGAGCCACCCTTGGGAGACTTCTTGTTTTCTGCTCCCTTCAACCCAGTTCCCTGTTCCCTCTTCTGGATGCTCTCTCCTTCCGTTCCAAACTCCTGTCCGAGAACCACGAGGTGAACAATGTAGAAAGCAAAGCAGGACCAAACTGCAACAACAAGCAATTACACAACCAGAGTAGGAGGTTCCAGCCCTCTCTCAGCAACTCAATGCAGTCTACAGAGCATCCACGAAATACAGGTCTTGATGGCAAACCATCTGAATCCCACAGCTGTCTCCATACATCTGTCCACATCCACATCCACTGTGGAGGACACATTGATTTTAGGCACAGAGACCATTACAAAAATGCTCCCGATTTACTTTGGCCATAAGGGAAATTTCAATCTGTTTCAGAGGCATGAAATCACACAGAACATTTTGTGGTAACATAACGTGCTAGAAATCACTGATATAAAACTAACCAGAAATTCCCATATGTTTAGAAAGAGAGAAGTACCTCTAACAATGATATAGGAGTAAAGAAATAGAAAAAAAGAGCTACATTGGAACTGAATGATATGAGCATGATACAATTGTAATCAAATATGTCTTTGGCTGAGAATATCCTGGAAATGTGGTGAGAACACTATATGGTCTCAAAATTATGCCTAATAGACTGAACCCTATAAATCCTATGAGATGAAGGAGAACACAAACCCATCCTGACATAGGCCTCCTGTCATTTGCTACCAATATCCCACGTCCCTCCAACCCTGCACAGTACCCCAGATGGACTGGCACCATGTGGTGGCCCCAAGTGGCTCCAGAAAGGATGCCAAGCTGTCCTCTGACTCAGGAAGTTGGATGCAGTCCTGTAGACATGCTCTGACCAGTAAGATGTGCGAGGCAGTGAGACGTGCCATCTCGAAAAGAACACCTGGGACTGAGTCTGGCTCCTGCTCCGTCCATCTCATATAGCACCTGGCAATTACCTATGGTGGGTGCTCTTTTATCCTGGCCCCATGAAGAGCGTGTGGACATGTGGCAGGTGCTAGAAACATACTTCCCTAATAGAAGCTGTTAAGGCACAGGGTTACAGGTTACTCACAGTAACATCTGGCTCTTCCTAACTGGCACACATCCTCCAGTCTTCTCTCTGTGAGGCAGCACAGCCTTAAAGGCAAATGATGAACTCTATTGTCTGAGACATAGGGTTTGACTTCCACCTCTGTCCATGTCTTTATTCCAACCTCAGGCAATTTACTGTGAGTCTCTGAGCCTCCATTTCTACACTATAAGGTGGTTGGTTATACCATCTCAGGTTTGGGGGATTAAGGAAATAATAATACATGTAAAGTTTGAGTCAGCAACTGGCACAGACAGTAAATGCTCAATAAATTTTTGCTGTATACCCTTATGTCTCGATTGTAAACATTCTGAAAGCTCAGAAATGTATTGTGACAAAAGAAGGACTTGTTCAATTTTTGGCTTGTGCATCCATTTGATCTGTGTTTTTCAACAAACAGTGTAATATTTAAATTCATTGACAGTATTTTTCCTCTTAACAAGGTACTCTGCTCTTTTTAAGTTACAAATTATAGCTTGCTTCAGCTTTTTAAATTATTTAATGTTAAATGTTGCCAATAATTTAATCGTTTTTCTATTGTGGGGCATTTTCATGGGCTGCACACGGCATCAAAAACAAATGAAGTAGATTAAAGCATATGATGTATTACAGGCTAGAATAAACACTTTGTTCACTTTTGTTTGTCATGTATCTATATATGTCTACATATATGTATATATGTATACAATTTAAGATGTACTCCCAGAGACTCTAAGATGGTGGAGAAATAGGAGACCTTCATTTCATCTGGTCACAGGAATTCAGTTAGACAGTTATCAAATCATTCTGAACGCCTGTGAACTCACCCAGAGATGTAAGAAAAGAGCAGCTGCAACTCTAGAAATATAAAAGCGACCTCTTTCTACAAGATAGGACATGTGGAGAAGTGAATTCGCGTTGATATATGGGAAGATAAACTGCAGGGAGGTACCAGAAAATGATATAGTAGAGGACTGCAAAGTAAGGACTTTTAGAAGTTTGCTCTGATGAGGGTCATTCCTGCTTGAACGGTACCCAGGTGGTGAAGCAGGGCAGAATCCTAGGTGGGACAGTGTCATCTCGAGATGCCCAAGGTCACAGAAATAACAGAGTTGCCGAGTGTGGCAGAGCTCCCAGGCATTGAAGCGGGGACTCTTGCTGGAATCATCAAGCCCCAGTGTGGACTCTCAGCTCCAGGCTGCCATAAGCCATGGGACCCAGCAACAGCACACAGTGCCAGCAGGGACCCAGCAACAGCACACAGGCAACATCCCCTCTCCTCCCAGAAGGAGCAGCCTGGGTGTGCCCTGCAGGAGTCTCTAGGGTTTGGAGACTCGAACAGGGTTCCGCCCTGAGATACAAATGCTAGTCATAGGCTGGGTTAGCACACAGAGCAGACAGATACCAGGGAGCCAGGAACGATTCACTGCTTTTCCCTGAGGGTGCACTGAGGAATGGGGCCTCAGGCTCTTGGATCCCTGCCTGGACTTTGCGAGGCTGCCTTTTTCATTCTCCTCCTCTAAGGAGGCACAGAGAACCTTCAGGGAACAAAAGCCGGAGCAAACTGGAGTAGATTACTGAGCTTGACACCTAGGCAAGTGAAGTGCAATTCTGCCCTGGGGCAAAAATGCCACAGAATCAAGGCAACAGGCTCCTTACCCAGAGGATCAGCAAGAACACACCACCAAGTTTACTGATCACTGAGAATGCCCAAACCCCAGTGCTAGGGGAATATAGCATATAGAATTCATGGGTTTTTTTTTTTCCCTTGGCTTTAAAAATAAAAATAATTTTCATTGTGTTCTTAGTCACCATCAAATATATAATTAGTTTTTGAGGCAGTGTTCCAAGATTCATTGTTTATGTACAACAGCCAGTGCTCCGTGCAATACATGCCCTCCTTAATACCTACCACCAGATTCACGAATCCCGCCCACGCCCTCCCCTCCAATCCCTCAGTTTGTTTCTCAGTCTCTCATGGTTCAACTCCCCCTCTCATTTCCCCCAATTCACTTTTCCTTTTCTCTGCTGATGTCTTCCATGTTATTCCTTATGTTCCACAAGTAATTGAAACCATATGATAATTGACTGTCTCTGCTTGACTTAGTTCATTCAGCATAATCTCCTCCAGTCCCATCCACACTGATCCAAAAGATGAGTATTCATCATTTCTGATGGCTGAGTAATATTTCATTGTATATTATGGGCCACATCTTCTTTATCCATTCACAGTTTTGTCTTTCAGTTTTAAATTTTTGGTCTCTCTTCTTGTCAACCAATTTATTTTATCCACAATTCTTTAATCTTAACTTTCACTTTTGTACTTAACTTTCTATCCTTCCATTATATTTAATTTTCTTTTTGTAAATATTTAAGTTTCTCTTTCTTTATAAGTTTGGGGTGCAGTTTCTTCTAACAGACCAAAATACACCTAGAATCTAGTGTAGTATTCTCTTTGCTTTAACTGCCTAATCATACTCTCTTCTCTTCCTCTCCCTCTTTCTCTTCCACTTTTTGTTTTTGTATGTTAAGTTTTTTAGTTGTTTTTGTTTTGTTTTGTTTTCTTCAAGTCTTTTCAAATTTTCATCTTCATGGATACATTCTATCCTTTCCGTATATTTAATTTTATTTTTGTGTATATACGTGTGCACATATATATAAAAAATATATATATATATGTATACATATATATGTTACAAGATTATATTTATATGGAAATCTGTAAATTTGTAAAATATAGAAGTGCCAGCAGGGACCATATTATTTCATATGTATTATATAATACTGTATATTGTATGTATTATTTATATATATTTCATATGTATATTTATGGAAGATTTTCCTTCTATACAATTTTGAGGTGGAGCTTTTTCTAACAAACCAAAGGATACACTCAGGATATGTGGCGTATTGCTCTGTTTTCCCTACATGTCCCATAATATTCTTTCTGTTCTTTTCACCTGGCTGAGTAACTTCCCTTTTTTTTTCTTTTTTTTTTTTGGATTTTGGACTTTTAGGTTTCATTTATAGGTGGGTATTATAGAGGGCACAGATTGCATGGAGCACTGGGTGTGGTGAAAAAATAATGATACTGTTATGCTGAAAATAAATAAATGAAAAAAATTTGAAAAATAAAAAGACCTCATGTGAGACAGGAATCCATCAGAATCCTAGAGGAGAACATAGGCAGTAATCTCTTCGATATCAGCCACAGGAACTTCTTTCAACATATGTCTCCAAAGGCAAAGGAAACAAATGCGAAGATGAACTTTTGGGACTTCATCAAAATCAAAAGCTCCTGCACAGCAGAGAATATGGAGCTTAAAATCATATATGGAAAGGCTTGGGGGATAAAGAAAAGTCACACAAACACACAAAAAATATAATGGCACTAACTTCCTATCTTTTCATAGTTACTCTGAATGAAAATGAAATAAATGGACAATCAAAAGGTACAAGGCATAGGATTGGATGAAAAGGCCAAGACCCATCCATAATATTATCTAAAGAGAATCAGTGTAGACCTAAAGATACCCCCAGACAGAAAGTGAGGGTTTTGGAAAAATAGTTATCATGCTAATGGACATCAAAAGAAAACTGGCATAGCAACCCTTATCAGACAAATTAGATTTTATGGGCACCTGGGTGGCTCAGTGGGTTAAAACCTTTGCCTTCGGCTCAGGTCATGATCCCAGGGTCCTGCGCTCGAGCCCCACATCGGGCTCTCTGCTCAGCAGTGAGCCTGCTTCCCTCTCTCTCCTGCCTCTCTGTCTTCTTGTGATCTCTGTCAAATAAATAAATAAAATCTTTTTAAAAAATTAGATTTTAAACCAAAGACTGTCATAAGAGATGAAGAAGGCTACTATATCATATTAAAGGCTCTATCAAACAAGATCTAATAATGATAAATATTTGTGTTGCTAACACAGGAGCAGCCAATTATATAAGCAAAATATAACAAAATTAAAGAAACACAGCAACAGTAATACAATAGTAGTAGGGGACTTGAACACCCCACTTACAGGAATTGACCTATCATTTAAGCAGAAAATCAACCAGGAAACAAGTGTTTTGAATGACACAGGGCACCAAGTGGACTTCACATATATATTCAGAACATTCCATGGTCAAGCAAAAAAAAAAAAAAAAAAAAAAGACATTTTTCTTGAGTACACATAGAACATTCCCCATCCCGACAATAGATTACATACTGGGTCACAATCACATTTCAACCAGTACCAAAGACTGGTATTATTCCTCACGTATCCTTAGACCCCAGTGCTGTGTGAATTTTTAACTTAATCATGAAAGGAACTCACATATATGGAAAGAACTCACATACATGGAGGCTAAAGAGCTTCCTACTAAAGAATGAATGGGTCAACCAGGAAATTAAACAAGAACTGAAAAAAAAATCATGTAAACAAATGAAAATTAAAAAAAAAAAGAAAACAATGGTTTAAAACGTTTGGGATGCAGCAACGGTGGGCCTGAGAGGGAAGCATATAGTAATACAAGGCTTTCACAAAAAACTAGAAGAGTCTCAAATACACAACCTATCCTTACACCCAAAGGAGCTGGAAGAAGAACAACAAAGAAGCCTAAACATGGCAGATGAAAAGAACTAATAAAAATCAGAGCATAAGACAATGAAATAGAAATCAAAGAACGGTAGAACAGATAAATGAAACAAGGAGCTAGTTGTGTGAAAGAATCCATAAAATTGATAAACCCCTGCCAGACTTATCAAAAACAGAAAAGAAAGGAACTAAATAAATATAATAATGAATTGTATTTGACCAACAACAAAGAAATACAAACACTGAAGTAACACAATTATAAGAACATATAATGAGCAGTTCTACGTCAACAATTAGGCAATCTGAAAGAAATGGAGGCATTCCTAGAGTTGTCTAAACTACCAAAACTGAAATGGGAAAAAATAGAAAACCTGAACACATAACCAGCCAGGAAGTTGAACCAATAATCACAAATCTCCCAACAACAAGAGTCCAGCACCTGATGACTTCACAGAGGAATTCTACCTCAAAAGGAACTCTACCAACATTTAATGAAAAACTTACACCTATTCTTCTGACACTGTTTCAACTACTCACCAATAAAAAAAATCTGATACACACACACACACACACACAAAACAGAAATGGGAGGAACACTTTCAAACTCTTTCTGTGAAGCCAGCATTACCTGCTCCACAAAACAAAGACCCCAGCAAGAAGGAGAATTACAGGCCAGTATCCTGATGAACATGGATGCAAAAATTGTCACCAAAATACTAGCCAATAGGATCCAACAGTCCATTAAAAGGATTATTCGCCGCAACCAAGTGGTATTTATTCCTGAGTTGCAAGGGTGGCTCAACATCTGCATATCAATCAATACGATATACTCCATAAATAAAAGAAAGGACAAGAACCATATGATCCACTCATAGATGCAAAAAAAAAAAAAAAAAAAGCACTGACAGGTATAGCATTTTTCCTTGATTAAAAGTCTTTACAGTGTAGGGCTAGAAGGAACATACCTTAATATCATAAAAGTCAAATAAGAAAAGACTAGTGAATATCATTCTCAGTGGGGAAAAACTGAGAGCATTTCCTCTAAGAACAGGAATATAACAGGGATGTCTACTATCACCACAGCTATTCAACACAGTACTAAAAGTCCTAGCCTCAGCAATCAGATAAAGAAGAAATGAAAGGCATCTGAATCAGCAAAGACATAGTCAAACTCTCACTCTGCAGATCACAAGGTACTCTATGTGGAAAACCCAAAAGACTTCACTCCAATATTCTAGAACTCATGCAGAAATTCAGCAATATGGTAGGATATAAAATCAATGCAGTGTAATCAGCAGCACTTCTATATCATGTGAGAGAAGAACGGAGAAATTAAGGAGTCGATCCCCTTTACAATTGCACTCAAAATTGTAATATACCTAGGAATAAACCTAACCAAAGAGGCATAGGATTTGTCCTCTGAAAACTATGGAACACTCACGAAAGAAATTGAGGAAGACACAAATAAGTGGAAAAACATTTCATACTCATGAGTTACAAGAATGAATGCTGTTCAAATGTCTATGCTGCCTACAGCAATCTATATATTCAATGCAATCTCTATGAAAATACCATCAACTCTTCACAGAGCTGGAAGAAATAATCCTAAAATATGTACAGAGCCACAAAAGACCCTGAAAATCCAAAGGAATGTTGAAAAATAAAACCAAAGGTGGTGGCATTATAATTCCTGACTTTAAGCTCTACTACAAAGCTGTAGTCATCAAGACAGTATGGTACTGGCAAAAAAACAGACACACAGAGCAATGGAACAGAACAGAGAGTCCAGAAATGGACCCTTACCTCTATGGTCAACCAATCTTTGACAAGGCAGGAAAGAATAGTCAATGGAAAAAATGCAGTCTCTTCAACAAATGGTGTTGGAAAAATTGGACAGCCACATGCATGAGAATGCAAGGTGGACCATTTCCTTACACTATACTCAAAATGGATGAAAGACCTAAATGTAAGACAGGAATCTAGAGGAGAACACAGACAGGAACCTCTATGACCTCAGCCACAACAACTCCTTGCTAGACATATCTCCAAAGGCAAGGGAAACAAAGGCAAAAATGAAGTACTGGGAATTTATCAAAATAAAAAGCTTTTGCACAACACAAGAAACAGTGGACCACACCAAACAACTGACAGAATGGGAGAAGACTATTGGAAATGACCTATCAGATAAAGATCTGGTGTCCCAGATCTATAAAGAATTTCTAAAACTCAACACTCAAGGGACAAATAATATAGTCAAGAAATGGGGAGAAGACATGAACAGACACTTCTCCTAAGAAGACATACAAATGGCCAACAGGTACATGAAAAAATGTTCCACATCACTCAGCATCAGGGAAATAGAATTCAAATGCACAATTAAATAAAAGAAAAAAATCACAATGAAATATTACCTCACACCAGCCAGAGTGCCTAAAATTAACAAGTCAGGACATAACAGATGTTGGTGAGGATGCAGAGAAAGAGGAATCCTCTTAGAGTGTTGGTGGAATGCAAGCTGGTACAGGCACTCTGGAAAACAGTACGGATGTTTCTCAAATAATTGCAAATAGAGCTACCCTACGACCCACCAATCACAGTACTGGCTATTTACCCTCAAGATACAAAATGTAATGATCTGAAGGGGCACATGCACCCAAATGTTTACAGCAGCAATGTCCACAATAACCAAACTGGGAAGAGCCCAGATGTCTTCCAATCCATTCCAGTCTTCCTATCCATTCCAAAAGATGAATGGATAAAGATTATATAATGTGTGTTTGTGTGTGTGTGTACACATACACACATACACACAATGGAATGCCACTCAGGCATCAAAAACTGAAATCTTGCCATCTGCAATGACACTGGAACTGTGACGATAGAACTAGAAAGTATTACTGTAAACAAAATAAATCAGAGGAAGACAATGTTCATATAATATCATACTATCATACTAGTGAAAGTATGTGGAATTTAAGGCACAAAACAGAGCATCATAGGGGAAGAGAGGGAAAAATAAAACCAGACGAAACCAGTGAGGTGCACAAACCAGAAGTACTCTTAATCATAGGAAAGGAACTGAGAGCCTCTAGAGAGGAGGATGGTGGAGGGATACAGTAACTAGGTGATGGGCATTAAGGGGTGCTTGTGACGTAATGAGCCTTGTGTTTGATAAAAGACTGATATCACTGACCTCTACCTCTGAAACCTGTAATATATACTAACTAACTGGAATTAAATTAAAGAACTAAAAACAAAAACAATGTACTACCACCCCCTTCTCCCAAACCCCCTCCCCCCAGCAACCCTCAGTTTGTTTTGTGAGATTAAGAGTCACTTAGGGGGTGGTATTATGGACATTGGGGAGGGTATGTGTTTTGGTGAGTGCTGTGAAGTGTGTAAACCTGGTGATTCACAGACCTGTACCCCTGGGGATAAAAATATATGTTTATAAAAAATAAAAAATTATATTAAAAAAAATAAAAAAAATAAAAGGATAATCAAATGATAAAAAAAAACAAAAAAAAACAATGTACTGCCTACTATGACTAATGTTTTGAAAAGCATGTTAGCAGTTCTTGATTTGAATTTCTTTTTCATATTTTGAAAGATGACAAAAAGCCTTCAGGGGCACCTCAGTGACTCAGTTTTTTAAGCACCCAACTCTTGATTTTGGCTCAAGTCATTATCTTAGGATCATGACATCAAGCCCTGAGATAGGGCTCAGGCTCAACAGAGTATCTCAAGTGAGCCTCTCTCTCTCCTTTCCTCTCTCTCTCCCCTGCCCCATCTCTCTCAAAGACAAATAAATCTTAAAAAAAAAAGGTTACATATAAACTTCTCATAAAAAGATTACATTACATACATTACATACATCTATTTCTAGACACTGGTCTGATGTTTTTTCCTGTAGGTTGACATGCCAGCCATAGATTCCCATTGGTTTTCCACCACAGGAAAGAAACTTTTGCTCTTTTGAGATGATATGCTACTATACAGAGAAAACACTAAAGACTCTACCAAGTAACTACTAGAGTGATTAATGAATTCAGTGAAGTTTCAGGATATAAAGCTAATACACAGAGATCTTTTGCATTTTTATACACTCCTAAGGTAAGTCAAGAAAGAGAAATTAAGAAAACAATCCTGTTTACAATTACTGCAGAACGTTTAAAACACCTAGCAATAAACTTAACCAAGGAGGTGAAGCACCTGTACTCTGAAAGCTATCCAACACTGGTGAAAGAAATGGAAGATGGCAGAAACAAATTCATGAGCAAATGCCATGTTCTGCAATTGGGACAACGAAGATTAAAATGTCCATACCACCTAAAAGAACCCACGGTTTAATGCAATCCTACCAAAATATCAACACCAGTTTTCACTCAACCAGAACAAAGAATCCAACAGAACAGAAAAGACCCTGAGTGGCCAAAGCTATCTTGAAAAAGAAGAACAACACTGGAAGTACCAAAATTCCAGATTTGAAGGTATACTACAATGCTGTAGTAATCAAAACAATAAGGCCTGGTACAAAAATGAACACACACATCAATGAACACAACAGACAGTCCAGAAATAACCCCATTCTTATATGGTCAATTCACCCATGACAAAGGAGATCAGAAATGCACAATGGGGAAAAGATCTGTCTCTTCAGCAAATGATATGGAAAGAGGACAGCCACCCACAAACAATGAAATTGCACTGCTTTCTTACACTATGCCTAAGAAAGACTCAAAAGAGATTAAAGACTTACATGTGAGACCTGACGCCAATGGCAGTATCACAGCCAATGAGGTTTATCCGAGGCTCGATTATTGCTAATTGAAAATTCCTAAAAGAATATAGGCTGTGAGGGCGCCTGGGTGGCTCAGTGGGTTAAGCCGCTGCCTTCGGCTCAGGTCATGATCTCAGGGTCCTGGGATCGAGGCCCGCATCGGGCTCTCTGCTCAGCAGGGAGCCTGCTTCCTCCTCTCTCTCTGCCTGCTTGTGATCTCTCTCTGTCAAATAAATAAATAAAATCTTTAAAAAAAAAAAAAAAAAAAAAAAAAAAAAAAGAATATAGGCTGTGATGTCTTTAATATTGACCAGACATGCCCAGGAATTGGGCCCAGACAAGGAGAAACAATGTTGCAAATCTAATGACATAAAAATTAAATAATGATAAAAAATATAATAAAAATATTTTAAATATTTAGATATTTATTAAATATTAACAAATATTAAATATCAATTATTTTTAATAGTTAAATATTATTAAATGTATATTTAAATATTTGTTAAATATTAAATAAATAAAATAAACAAAATGATAAAAAAGAGGGAATTCAGGCTTGGAGCAAAGAACAATCTGGCCCTGCCCCACATTCTATAATTCCCATTCCTGACAACTGTACCAGCATTAAAAGATTGGTCTGCTGACAACTTGAGAGAGTTCATGAACCAGTATTGTCAGGGAAATGTTACAAGACCTTTTGCAAAGACTGCAAAAAGGGCATACCTTGCTTGTCCCACTTGCCCAAAATACAATCTTGGGAAACAAACCCATACCTCTCCTGGGCATTTTAAACCACTCAATGAACCATCTGACATTTGGCAACTGAATTTCATGCAATTTCCTCATTTCATGGATAGAAGTAAGTGTTAGTTAATGTGCCTATGTCTTCTCACTAGACAAACGCTTTCCCTTGGAGAAAGGCCAATGACTCTTTTGCGGCTAAAATCCTGTTAGAAAAAAATTACCCCTCCCAGCGAAGCCCTCTTGAAGTATACACAGTGACCAGAAAACCCACTTTACCCTGCAGGCGTTTCACCAGTTTGCAATGTTTTGCTAGTTTTAGAAAAATTTCATTGTATGTTACTGTCCTCTGTCTTCAAAGTTAGTCTCACAAAATGACCACACTACTGGGGACTCCATTGGCAAAATCTACGGAGACTTTCCAGCTCCCTGGGCCAAAGGGATTGCTGTCACTCCTAAATCTCAAGTCCACCCCTTTGTGGAAATAGGTCTCTTCCCCTGGGAGATAGTCACTGGATTTGATTTGAATTTGATGTGCATTAGACCACTGCCTCTCTGGACCCACAGTTGGGAAAAGGGGATGTATTTCTAGAAAGCAAAGATCGAATTGCCTCTATTCAACCTAACCACACTGCAGTAGATCAGACTTTTTCATAGTGCACTCCCAGGGGACACTTACCTTGACTTCCACACCTTGCAACCTGGAGATTCTGTTGGGAAAAATCTCCACAAAGATTCTCTCCAACCTCCCCCGAGAAGCCTCTCTCCAATACTGCTAATAAAACCTTGCACTCCCAAACTCCAGGGAATGGACGCTTGGGTCCAGGGACACCTTTAAAAAAAGAACCAAAGCCTGACTTGACCTATACATCATCTGGTCACAGGAAGGTTAATACTGCACCAACCGAAATACAAATCATCTGGGGAGACAGCCTTCCCCACATGTATGGACCAGGCCTGCATTCCTCTCCTTACTATTGCTCCTTCTCCATATTCTGTGCAAAGAACACGTCATTTTCTGCATTCTGAGTCTCTTTCAAAAGGAAGAAACTTCTTTGGATTATGGCCTTCCCAGAAAACACTAATTTTGATCTTGTGAGCATTTCTAGACATTTAGATGGTTCAGAATTCAAAAGTCATTCCTTTACCTCTACTATTAACTGAATCCTGATTCCAATCCAAATGCATGGTTTCTGAACTTACAACATAACAGACCACTTTTTATAACACATAGAGTTCTAAACTGTTCTTTTGAAAGAACAATACTGTTTGGAAATGTCCCGGAAGTATTCCTAGTCTAACAACATGTTCTCTAATGAACTTTTCATGTTTTTCAGTGTACTCTATGTCCTCAAACACACTCCCTGATTTCATTCAGTGCACTCTCACAGTATTTCACTATTTTGCTCATAGCCACTCATGGAGGACACTTCCAGGAGGCATACAGGATTCTGAGTTGGCCTTCATATGGAGAAACCCTCCCTCCTTCAGTCCAAACAAGTGCCAATATATATTTTTAGCTGGCTCCTATCATATGTAGAGTCCTGGTTTAGAAACAACATATGGTTTGGAATTGTCTCCTTACTTTGGTTCTGTACTTGCTGTTCCTCAAAACCTTTGTGTTAACACCATGCCCAGTGAGGTGATGCTGGCTCACTGGTTTCAATCTTGAGGAGATACAACCTTCACAAGGGGAGTGGGTGAGAGTTTCTCCCTTTTAAGCCTCTCTGTTCCTCAAGGCTCACTTGAGTAGTTTACAACTGTCACGCACATTCAACCAACATGGGATATGCCAACTAGAAAAGGCTTTGCTGGCACTGAAACACAAAACCACTAAATACAAAGAGCTTGACTGTTGATTTGAAATTCCTCCAAGGAAAGTTTCCTGAAGTTTTAATTTATAGTACAATTAACTCACACACACTGTTGTATTCATTTCAGGTGTATAATCATGATTCAGCACTTCCATGCAATAGCTGGCATTCATCACAAGAATACAACTCAGTCCCCATCGTCTGTTGAACCCATCTGCCCCACCAACACCTCCTTTCTGATTACCAACAGGTTGTTCTCTAGTTAAGAGTCTGTTTTGTAGTGTGCCTCTTTTTAATTTCTCTTCGCTCATATGCTTTATATCATAATTTACACAAATGAGTGAAATCATATAGTACCTACCTTTCTCTGACTGACGTATTTCGTCTGATCAGACGGGACAAAGTCATAAGGGGAATGTCACAGCAGAGGGAAGAGGTTTTGGTAGAGGGTGTTATGACACACTACCACTCCAAATAAATGGGGAGCCAAAAGGAGGACATGGACTTGATCTTGCACATGGGTGTCCCACTATTCCAGCTAGCAGAACTCTATTCTCATCTCTCTATCCAGCCCCCCACCTCCTCGAACAGGCCTCACCCATGAAAAGCCATAAAGATTTGTACCACCAGATGCCTCCAATTGACTTCTGGTTCTTAACAGCCTTTCAAATTGTCCCCTGTCTCTGACAAGACTGAACCTCTCCGAAGTTCCCCAATGTGCCAAAGGATCAGTCACCGCTTCTTTGGCCTACATTCAGTTTTCCTTCCTTCTCAACAAACCGAACATTTGCTGATACTTCTAACCTTGAAGGTTACAAACTAGACGGCACTTTGTTTTACCTGGGGCTCTGATTGCAACAGTAATCTGCAAGTGGGCCCCAAGTGCATTCTTCTAAGACACCCCGAGAGCCAGCAAGTTGTGTTTTCAGCTCCCTACTACATGCTGCTCTTGTGCCTCTTGAGTCGGGATTTCTCCCAAGAAACAAGCCAGCTTCTGTAACAAACGAACCATGGCATCTCCGGTATGGCATTCCCGCGGCCCCTCCATCCAGGGATCCTTGAGTAAAATAGGTCTTGTTCAAATATCCTCGAGGAAAATGAGGACCAAACCATGGGAACACCACCAAAAATGTAACAATGAGGCGGCTTACCTACCAGCAGGTTTCTGGAAGCCACCCAGAGCCCCTTCCTCAGCTCTCAGCCAACAAGGCCGCTTCTGCATCGCAACACAGGAGGCACCAACCTGCTGC
This sequence comes from Mustela nivalis, assembly GCF_964662115.1. NCBI lineage: Eukaryota > Metazoa > Chordata > Mammalia > Carnivora > Mustelidae > Mustela > Mustela nivalis. The sequence goes on along the minus strand of NW_028135712.1, from coordinate 80,724 downwards.
AAAGCCCCGAGGGTCTCTCCAGGGTAGCATCAGAACTGGCTGCAAATGCAGCCCTGGCCCTCTGAGGGGCTCTGGGTCCTCAGCTGGTGGCAGAAACCCTTCTGGCTGTGAGGAAAGCAGCGTCAGATGACGCCATGGTGAGCCTTCTGCTCCCTAAATCTGCTGTGGTGCATGGGCACACAAAGTGCCCCTGCTGGCCTGAGGCGCTTGGGCGCCCTCTGCCCGCTTCCCTGGGAATCCCCGCAATGCTCTAAGCTGGGGCTGCTCAGCGGGAGGCACTGAGGCAGCTCTGGTTCCAGGGAGCCTGTTCTCTACACCAGGGCAGGCCTCTGTGTCAGCACCTCAGACACAAAGAAATCACTTCCTTCTTTCTCTGTGAGTGAAGAATGAACCGAACTTGACAATGTCACTACATAATGTGTAGTACTTGCACCACTCCATTCAATAATAAGACTACTGACATACAAAATGGAAAGTTACAGGGGCGCCTGGATGGCTCAGTGGGTGATGCCTCCACCTTTGGTTTAGGAAATGATGTCAGGGTCCTGGGAATGAGCCCTGCAACAGGCTCTTAGCTCAACAGGGAGCCTGCTTCACCCTCTCTCTCTGCCTGCCTCTGCCTACTTGGGATCTCAGTCAAATATATAAATAAAATATTTTTTAAAAATGTAAAGATAGATGCATTTACCCACCAAAATAGTCATACTACACAATTACACTACTGTAATTTTTTTTCTTTCCTTCTTTTTCCTCTTAGGAATATTTTCCAGTCAGGCCAGGATATATGAAAGTACACTGATACAAGACATCATCTAGCATCATGATCTTGATCGTGAGAGTTTATTTTGACCATGCCAATAAAGTGTTCAGTGACACATAGGTGCCAGGGTCAAAATGCAAACCTAGAGGGAGCTTCACATGTGTTATGAATTACTGCATGTCTCTTTAGATCGCATTTTCAATGAAAGGTGCTTTAGATATGGTAGATGGATGAAATCATTTCCATCAGTCTGGTAAGGAACCAATGTTACCTTCGAGTACTAATTGCCATCTCTTCACAGGCAGAAGAAAGCTTGGTGAAGTATGACATTTCTGCTTGGTTGTAGGAGAAGGCTGCAGGGATTGAAGCCATCCACCTAACATCCTGTGTCAGGATGGGCAGTGAATTTGAGGATAGCAACCCCTCATCCTACTGCACATTGCTAGCCCCAGAGGGAGAATATGGACCTTATTCTCAATACTCTGGGTTGAGATCAGCTGTGCCTCTGTGTCAGTTCCAAGCTGCAGGACCTGGGGCCTGGTTCTGGAACTTGAGATAGGCCCTGCTGGTGCAGGAGGAATGCAGCAGGGACAGGGGCAGGGAGAGAGATGGCTCAGGGCCACCTCCCCACAGGGCAAGCACTAGACACTACCTGCCAAAGAGCAGCATGCTCTCCCTCAAGATCCTGAGGCTGGGTCCCACATTTCCAGGCCAAATGACGGGGACTCACCTTCCCAAGTGAAATGGCCGCTGGAGGAAGATTGGAGCCCTGGGCTCAGAGAACTCTGATGCTCGGGATTCCTGCCTTTTCTTGCCCTAACACTGAAAGCCCCTCCTCCGTGGGCCATGGTTCCCCCTCCACCCTCCTGGGCCATGTCCCACCTGCCTTCATGCAATTCCCCTTTGTCCCTTCCTCTCACTATTCCTGTTACCTCTGACTCTTCCTCTCCTACTTTCAGACTCCTGGTGGTGCCACACTGTCTGGGTGCTGTCCAGAAGTCCATTGACAGAAAAGCGTATGATGAACCTGTTGACTTAAATTAGTAAGGGTCATGGAGATCCCACACAGAGCAAGCATGAGAATCAGCTTGTCATTTTTCCATGTATGTACATAATGTAAGCTCCACACTGACACCTAGTGAGCTTACAGAGATAAGTGGCATTTCTAGAGATGATTTAGGTGTAATACATTCTCTGTTAATATGGGATGATTTGAACACCATAAATCTTTCTATCCAAAGTTGAATTCCCAGGACTGAAGGAAGTCTATGTTTTTTAAAAATATTTTTTAAATTTATTTATTTTCAGCATAACAGTATCATTATTTTTTCACCACACCCAGTGCTCCTTGAAATCTGTGCCCTCTAGAATACCCACCACCTGGTACCTTGACCGCCCACCACCCCGCCACTTCAAACCCCTCAGATTGTTTTTCAGAGTCCATAGTCTCTCATGATTCACCTCCCCTTCCAATTTACCCCAACCCACTTCTCTCTAACTCCCCATGTCCTCCATGCTTTTTATTATGCTCCACAAATAAGTGAAACCATATGATAATTGACTCTCTCTGCTTGACTTATTTCACTCAGCATAATCTCGTCCATGTTGCTACAAAAGTTGGGTATTCATCCTTTCTGATGGAGGCATAACACTCCATAGTGTATATGGACCACATCTTCCTTATCCATTCATCCGTTGAAAGGCATCTTGGTTCTTTCCACAATTTGGCGACCGTGGCCATTGCTGCTATAAACATTGGGGTACAGATGGCCCTTCTTTTCACTACATCTGTATCTTTGGGGTAAATACCCAGGAGTGCAATGGCAGGGTCATAGGGAAGTTTTATTTTTTTAATTTCTTGAGGAATCTCCACACTGTTCTCCAAAGAGGCTGTGCCAACTTGCATTCCCACCAAGAGTGTAAGAGGGTCCCCTTTCTCCACATCCTCTCCAATACCTGTTGTTTCCTGTCTTGCTAATTTTGGCCATTCTAACTGGTGTAAGGCGATATCTCAATGTAGTTTTAATTGGAATCTCCCTGATGGCTAGTGATGATGAATTTTTTTCATGTGTCTGATAGCCATTTGTATGTCTTTATTGGAGAACTGTATGTCCATATCTTCTGACCATTTTTTGATATGATTGTCTGTTTTGTGTGTGTTGAGTTTGAGGAGTTCATTATAGATCCTGGATATCAACCTTTTGTCTGTACTGTCATTTGCAAATATCTTCTCCCATTCCGTGGGTTGCCTCTTTGTTTTCCTGACTGTTTCCTTTGCTTTGCAGAAGCTTTTGATTTTGATGAAGTCCCAAAAGTTCTTTTTCGCTTTTGTTTCCTTTGCCTTTGGAGACATATCTTGAAAGAAGTTGCTGTGGCTGATATCGAAGAGATTACTGCCTATGTTCTTCTCTAGGATTCGGATGGATTCCTGTCTCACAGTGAGGTCTTTTATCCATTTTGAGTTTATCTATGTGTACGGTGTAAGTGAATGGTCAAGTTTCATTCTTCTACTTATAGCTGTCCAGTTTTCCCAGCACCATTTATTGAAGAGACTGTCTTTTTTCCACTGTATATTTTTTCCTGTTTTGTCGAAGATTATTTGACCATAGAGTTGAGGGTCCATATCTGGGCTCTCTACTCCATTCTACTGGACCATGTGTCTGTTTTTATGCCAGTACCATGCTGTTTGGTTATCACAGCTTTGTAGTAAAGCTTGAAATCAGGTAACGTGATGCTCCCCCATTTAATTTTTGTTTTTCAACATTTCCTTAGCAACTCGGGGTATCTTCTGATTCCACACAAATTTTAGGATTATTTGCTCCAGGTTTTTGAAGAATACGGTGGAATTTTGATCAGAATAGCATTAAATGTATAGATTGCTCTAGGCAGTATATACATTTTAACAATGTTTATTCTTCCGATCCAAGAGCATGGCATGGTCTTCCATCTTTTTGTGTCTTCTTCAATCTCTTTCATGAGTGTTCTGTAGATCCTTGAGTACAAATCTTTTACCTCTTTGGTGAGGTTTATTTCCAGGTATCTTATGGTTCTTGGTGGTATTGTAGATAGAATCAGATCTCTAATTTCCCTTTCTGTATTTTCATTGTTAGTGTATAATGAATCCACTGATTTCTGCACATTGACTTTGTATCCTGCCACATTACTGAATGGCTGTATGAGTTCTAGTAGTTTGGGGGTGGGTATTTTGGGTTTTCCATATAAAGAATCATGTCATCTGCAAAGAGAGAGAGTTTGACTTCTTCATTACCAATTTGGATACCTTTTATTTCCCTTTGTTGTCTGAATGCTGTTGCTAGGACTACTAATACTATGTTGAACAAGAGTGTTGAGAGTTGATATCCTTGTCGTGTTCCTGATCTCAAGAGAAAGAACGCAAGCTTTTTCCCATCGAGGATGATATTTGCTGTGGGTCTTTCATAGATAGATTTGATGAAGTTCAGGAATGTTCCCTCTATCCCTACTCTTTGAAGCATTTTAATCAGGAACGGATGCAATGCTGGACTTTGTCAAATGCTTTTTCTGCATCAATTGAGAGAACCATGTGGTTCTTCTCTCTTCTCTTATTAATTTGTTCTATCACATTGATTGATTTGCAAATGTTGAACCATCCTTGTAGCCCAGGGATGAATTCCCCCTGATCATGGTGGATAATCTTTTTAATGTGCTGTTTGATACTGTTTGCTAGGGTTTTGTTGAGAATCTTAGCATCCATATTCATCAGTGATATTGGTCTGAAATTCTCCTTTTTGGTGGGTCTTTGCCTGGTTTGGAGATCAGGGTAATGCTGGCTTCATAGAAAGAGTCTGGAAGTTTTCCTTCTGCTTCAATTTTTTGAAACAGCTTCCGGAGAATTAGTGTTATTTCTTCTTTGAAAGTTTGGTAGAATTCTCTGGAGAATCCATCAGGTCCTGGGCTCTTGTTTTTTCCGAGGGTTTTGATCACCACTTCAATCTCGTTACTAGATATTGGTCTATTCAGGTTGTCAATTTCTTCCTGGTTCAATTTTGCTAGTTTATAGTTTTCCAGGAATGCATCCGTTTCATCTAGGTTGCTAAGTTTATTAGATATAACTGTTGACAATAACTTCTGATGATTGTTTCTACTTCTTTGGTGTTCGTTGTGATCTCTCCCTTTTCATTCATAATATTATGTATTTGAGCTTTCTCTGTTTTCTTTTGGATTAGTGTCGCCAATGGTTTATCGATCTTATTGATTCTTTCAAAAAACCAGCTTCTAGTTTTATTGATACGTTCTACTGTATCTATGGTTTCTACCTCATCGATCTCAGCTCTAAACTTGATTATTTCCTTCTTATGTGTGGAGTTGGTTTGATTTGTTGTTGATTCTCCAGTTCTTTAAGGTGTAGTGAGAGCTGCTGTGTTTTGGATTTTTTCAGTTTTTTTGAGGGAGGTTGGATGGCTATGTATTTCCCCTTCAGACCACCTTTGCTCTATCCCATAGGTTTTGGATGGTAGTATCTTCATTGTCATTGGTTTCCATGAATTGTTTTAGTTCTTCCTTGATCTCCTGGTTGATCCAAGCATTCTTAAGCATGGTAGTCTCTAGCATCCAGGTGTCTGAGTTCCTTTGGAACTTTTACTTGTGATTGAGCTCCAGTTTCAAAGCATTGTGATCTGAGAATGTGCAGGGAATCATCTCAGTCTTTTGGTATCGGTTGAGTCCTGATTTGTGACCCAGTATGTGGTCTATTCTTGAGAAGGTTCCGTGTGCACTTGAGAAGAATGAGTACTCTGTTGTTTTAGGGTGGAATGTTCTGTATATATCTATGAGGTCCATCTGGTCCAATGTGTCATTCAATGCCCTTGTTTCTTTATTGATTTTCTGCTTGGATGATCTGTCTATTTCTGAGAGAGGCGGTTTAAGATCTCCAACGATTAGTGTATTCATATCAATATGAGTCTTTATCTTGATTAACAGTTTTCTTATGTAATTGGCTGCTCCCATATTGGGGGCATAGATATTTACAATTCTTACATCATCTTGGTGGATAGTCTATTTCAGAATGATGTAGTGTCCTTCTGAATCTCTGACTACAGTCTTTAGTTTTTAAAATCTAATTTGTCTTATATGAGAATTGCTAGCCCAGCCTTTTTTTGAAGCACATTGGCATGAAAGTTGCTTCTCCATCCCTTCACTTTCAGTCTAGGTGTATCTTTAGGTTCAAAATGGGTCTCTTGTAGACAACATATGGATGGGTTCTGTCATTTTATCCAGTCTGCAACTCCGTTCCATTTTATGGGCGCATTTAGGCCATTCACATTGAGGGTGATTATTGATAGATACGTTTTTATTGACATCATGTTACCTTTGAAGTCTTTCGTTCCGTAGATTGTCTCTATATTTCTGTTCAATGCTATTCTTGGGCTTTTTCCTCCTTTAAAGAAGCCCCCTTAATATTTCCTGCAGTATCGGCTTGGTGGTTGCGTAGTCTTTTAAGCCTTGCCGATCCTGGAAACTCTTTATCTCTCCATCCATTTTGAATGTCAGTCTTGCTGGATAAAGTATTTTTGGATGCATGTTCTTCTCATTTAGTGCCCTGAATATATCTTGCCAGCCCTTTCTGGCTTGCCAGGTCTCTGTGGACAGGTCTCACGTTATTCTGATGGGTTTTCCTCTGTACGTAAGGATCTTCTTTGTCCTAGCTGCTTTCAAGAGGTTCTGCCTACAATTCTAATTCTTCATTCTTAATTTTAGGTGTCTCGACAACTTTCAAGAATCTGTAATCTTGGGGGGAAACCTTTCGGTCTTTAGTACATAAACTCTGGTTCCATTCATGAGATTTGGAAAATTTTCATGAAGAACTTGTTCCACTATATCTTCTAGACTTCTTTCTTTCTCCTCCCCTTCAGGGATTCCAATGATTCTGACGTTGGAATGTTTCATGGCATCATTTATTTCCCTGATTCTGTTTTCGTGGCTTCTAAGCTGTGTGTTCCAGGCTTCCTCCTTATCCTTTCTCTCTATCTGTTTGTCCTCAAGATCATTAATTCTATCTTCTGTCTCAGTTACTCTAGCATTGAGAGAATTTAGATTACATTGGAACTCATTGAGAGCATTGTGAAGCTCATCTTTGGTAGCTTTCAGCTCTTCCCTAATATTGAAATCATGGTCTCTGGTCGTTTTCCATTCAGCCCTAATCAATTCCGTTTGGTCACCCATGGCTTTCTCCAACCTAGCTATTGCTTGGATAATTGTAAGCCTGAATTCTCTTTCCGACATATTGTCTATTTTGATAGCCTTTAGCTCTGTTGCAGAAGGTCCATCCTCTCTATTTTTCTTCTGTTGGGCATTCCTCCTCCTAGTCATTTTGGTGAGAGATGGCTGAATGGGTGTAGCTGGGTGTATCGTCTGTGGTGCAGTCAAGGTGCACCCTGGAATGCTTCTGAGCAATCAGGGTTCCCCACCCAAATGAAAGGAAAAAGAAAAGGAAAAGAAAAAAAGAGAGAAGGAGAGAGACAGGAAGGAAAAGTGAGATAAAAGAGAAGGTTTAGCCCAAATGGGTCCTAGGTAAGATTTATGAAGTATACAAACAGACACAGACAAACAAAAAGACTGATAAAACTATATGACAGGAGAAAGAAATAATATATATATTATTTAGTTTTTAAAATCTAATTTGTCTGATATGAGAATTGCTAGCCCAGCCTTTTTTTGAAGCACATTGGCATGAAAGTTGCTTCTCCATCCCTTTATATATATATATATATATATATATATGCAAATAAAGGAAGAACCTCATCAAAAAGAACCCCACATATAAGATTTATATACTATCAGGATAAACACAAAATTACAAAAACACTGGTAAAAGAAAAAGATGGGAGAGTAGTTGTATATTCTCAGTGTGGGTGAGGAAGGTTGTTTTGATTCTTCCTCGATATATCTTGATATCTTTGTTAAAGGACTCAACTTTCCTAAGATAAGAGAAGATTAGGAATTGGTTTACCTATAGGGGTGGCACTGATTGGGGAAAGGGGATTACCTTGAAGTTTAACTCTATATGAATATTAGAAAATAAAAATTAAAAAAAGGAATAAACTAAACTAAACTAAAATTAAAAAAAAAGAAATTTAAAAAATAGAAATGCAAAAGGAAAACACAGTTGAATGTATCAAAAATACAGGTTAGAATGTTATTATGGAACTTGATGTATTGCACATCTCACTGTGAGAGTAAATAGGTTAAAAATATTCTATATAATAATAAAAAAATTAACTATATAAAAAATTAGCCAGAATAGTGGGAACGAATTAATAATAAAAATTGTCCTATGAAGTAGTGGTGGTTGTTCTCTTGTCATCTATTTTTTTTTCCCTTTATGGGTTGGTTTTATGGGGAAAGGCCTGCCACGTGGGTTTTCAGTCCCTGAAGTTCTCTCAGCTAAGTCCTCCCGCCCCCCTCAAGGAAACTGTTTTTTTCAGGCTTTTGTTCTCTGGAGGTTTTTATATTTGTTCACTTTTGTTTTTCTCTCTTGCCTTGACCGCTTTTGATGGTTTTTGTAGGTTTAGAGGAAAGCAAACTGCATCCTGACCTCCATCTCAGAGAGAAGCCTCAGTCTGGCTGCAGAGCCCATATGAATCCCCCTTTGGCCGCTGGCAGAGCAGGTTTCCAGTCGCGGTCCCTGGGGACTTAGGATTTTTCGCTGTCTGGGCAGCTCCAGAGTGCCAGAGAAGTTCCAAGCAGTGACCACACGCAGATTTTCCTGCTGGCCCGGTCGTGGGAGTGCCTGGACTTTCCGGTCCTAGAGCACCTGGCTGGAGTTTGTGTGCACCTCTCTCAGGGGAGGGTGTGGGGCATGACTCGGACTCTGATGGCACAGGAGGGCACTTGCGTGGGTACTGCAAAAAGACTGTGCTTCTGTTGGCTGGTGAGCCTCCCAGCCCTTCACAGGAGCCCAGCACACTCTCAGGCGCACTGGTGGTTCAGGGAACTGAGACCTGGTTTCTCTGCTGCACTCTCTCTGGCTCTGTGCCAGGGGTAACTGTCCTGGGTCTGGGGACTTAAGCCCCTACCCTGACAACCCAAGCCCAGCAATTACCCGCCCCCTGACCCCACCCCACACCCGTGGTCCTTTGCTCTTTTTGAGTGCTTTCTACCAGACTCCCGAGTTAATGCTGGTCCCCAGGTGCAAGGCACTCTCATATTGGGATATTACTTCCCAATGGGTCGCTTCTGGTGGCTCCATTTGTTTATCTTCTGATATCAGTCTTACTTTCCCACTCAGCTTTACCTGCCCACTGGCTTCTTCTATTCCAGTAGAGATCCAGACGTGTATAATTCTTATCTCAGGCTGTTTTTGTGGGTGATTGGAGATCTTTGAAAGGTAATCAGCTCACATTAGGGTGCAGGTTGAAAGGGCGCCTTCTCCTACTTCCCCACCATCTTGTCTCCCCCCTGGAAGTCTATGTTAATACCACATATGCAGTATCATTTTCATTCATACCATACCGGTTATTCCTATGAGATTCCCTTTTGCAGTTTTTTTTTCCCTTTTGCAGTTTTATTAAATAAGCTTTTCAATTTCCAAATATATGGGGAAATCCTAGTTATCCTTTCTTGATTAATCCAGCACATTTGCAATTATGATCAAAGAACAACTCTTGTGGGTTTCAGTCTTCTGAAATATATTGAGACTTCTTTTATTTCCAATGTATAATTATAGTTGAATTCAATTCCTTCTTTGATATAGACTAATATCCAGGCAATCCTGGACTCCAGACTGGGGCCCATTCCCCCTTGGAGGGCCAGGATATAAGGAAAGGTAGAGCAAGACCTTCATTTATACTCACACCCCCTCTTACTGACTAGAGGGGATCAGGAGAGATGGTGGACCCAAGGATCTTCCAACACCTGAAGAGTAGGAGTCTGGAGCCAAGATGGATCTTGGGAAACCTTGGAGAGCAGAAAAGGAGGAAGGGACATAGAAAGTGGGAGCAGGGGGGGTAGGGTTGGATGATAGTGAGCCTAGGACTGGATACAAAGATAAGGACTGGACATGAGTTGAGGGTGAGCATATAACCAAGAAGTACCCTTATGGACAAAATGGAAGTCAAAGAAGAAGCTTCAAGAGATAGGATGTTTGAACTCATTAACAGTACCACTGATAATGATACTACAATGTATGTCTCCTTCCAGCCTGAGCATTCCACTTTGTGTGACAAGTTGAATAATCTCACTATTATCTAGGTCACTCTACTGCCTTGCATGCGTAGATTTTCAGTTCTCCTACACAAGGGAAAAATGTAAGTTGGTTCTCAAGACTGAGCTTTGAGATCTCCCAAGAATGTGTGTGTTTTAAAAGGTAGATCCTCTCCTGGGGCACAGAGAGACAACACCCACCATTGTTGGCAGCACCAGGAGTTATGAGGGGTTGGGTGCCTCAGAAAGTGACTCTAAGACAAGGATGTGAGTATAAGTAGTTTCTCTGGAAGGATCTTTGGTGGGAAGAAATGATGGGAGCTAGGATGTGAAGAAGGAGGGCAGCCAACACAGAAGACAGGGTGTTAGTTTAGAGGTCACTGCTTGGGCAACTCTGTCTCCATCCACTGGGAACATTTTAAATACATGCAGAACAGCCCTGAGTCATCCCATCCAAGTGCAAAAAGACCTGCACGGGATGAGTGTTGCTCTTATGGACATTGGTTACCTGGCTCCCGAGCTCACTGCCATGGCCAAAGAAGCCAAGGAAGCCAATGGACACCCTCGGGTAAAGAGCTGCAGGCAACTGTGAAGGCAGCCACTGTGTGTACAAGACAGGGCTTGCCAGTGAAGACACCAGAGGGCACCAACCCTCTCCTCTCCTCTCCTCTCCTCTCCTCCTCCCTATCATGACCCATGGGATCTGAAATATTGAGAAATTAGTGTAGTGCTGCCCATCATACACCAAACGACTGCCAGGATGCCTTACTTTCCTGATCACTTACAGTCCCAAGACTGATACTTCTTAAATAACAAGTAATTTCTGTCCCATGACTACTCCAACCCCACTCTTTCACTCCAGAAGTTTCAGTTCAAGCAACTCTTCTTTTTTTTTTTTAAGATTTTATTTATTTATTTGACAGAGAGAGATCACAAGTAGGCAGAGAGGCAGGCAGAGAGAGAGAGAGGAGGAAGCAGGCTCCCCGCCGAGCAGAGAGCCCGATGCGGGACTCGATCCCAGGACCCTGAGATCATGGCCTGAGCTGAAGGCAGCGGCTCAACCCACTGGGCCACCCAGGCGCCCCTCAAGCAACTCTTCTTGCAAGCACTCTTCAAATCTTGCCAGGAACAAAAAAAAATGCACCTTTAACAAGGGATGGAGGACTATCTACAGCGTATACCTTGTGCCAGGAATAATGAACACTTTTGTCCTCCAGGAAAAAATTCCTATTCCTTGCAGTCTTGGAAGTCATAGGATCTGAGGCTTAAGAGTGTTCACTATCCTTGAAATCAGTATTAGTAAGTGCAGCTTTACAAGCTGAACAACAATTGACAGTAGATTGCAGTAGTGACAAAATTAAAAATCTAATTATGTTCCCTTCCTATAAACATTAACAATTAACTCTGTATCTTGAAATCAACCATTTATACATACATACATGCATATACTTATACATATTTTTTTGAGAACGAGAGAAAAAAGACTGAATTGGTGGGGTGGGCTAGAAGGAGATGGAGAATTTTTTTTTAACAAGATTTTATTTATTTATTTGACAAAGAGATCACAAATAGACAGAGAGGCAGGTAGAGAGAAGAGAGAAGCATGCTCCCCACTAAGCAGAGAACATGATGTGGGGCTCGATCCCAGGACCCTGAGATCAAGACCTGAACTGAAGGCAGAGGATTAACCCACCGAGCCACCCAGACACCCGAGAGGGAGAATCTAAACAGACTCCATGCTCAATGTGGCGCCTGATTTGAGTAGTCTCATGACCCTGGTATAATGACCTGAGGCAAAAATCAAGACTCTGATGCTTAATCAATTGAGCCACCAAGGTGGTCCCCCCATATCAACTCTATTTTATCCCCTCCAGTAACCTCTAAATAGCCTTTGTTGGTATTAATCATTCTAGTATTACAACCATGATTTTTCCCTCCATGAGTAATTAGCCCCTGGAATGGCAGGCACCAACTTCATAGAGCGCCATGTAAGGACACACCCATTCTAGATTAGAAAACTACATTATGATAGAATACAAAATGTCATATATGTTTTACCTTAACATAAAACATCTGTAATTGCTCTTTCTGTGATTTCTATATTGTGTATTACTCAATTTTGGTAACATAAATGCTATAATTTAAATAAAACAACAGGGGTGCCTGGGTGGCTCAGTGGGTTAAATCTTTGCCTTTGGCTCGGTCATGATCTTGGTGTCCTTGGATGGAGACCCGCATCGGACTCTCTGCTCAGCGGGGTCCTTCTTCCCCCCCTCCCCCCGCTTATCTACCTACTTGTGATCTCTCTCTCTGTGTCTAATAAATAAATAAAATGTTTAAATAGTATAAATGAATAGATAAATAAATAAATAAAACAATAGAAGAGAATAGGTGGCAATTACTAGTAAGTAATGGTAGGAATAATTATGCTACATTATGCATTTAAAAATAAAATAAAAGATTACTAATAAACTTTTCACTTTGTAATAGGTTTAGACTTACCAACAAAACCAAATAGAAAAGACAGGACTAAACATTTCCATACACCTAACTCAGTTTGCCCACTATTTTCCTTTTTTGTAATTCTTTAATTCCAATATGGTTCACATATATTAGTTCCTGGAATACAACAGATGGATTCAACACATTCATGCATTCTCTAGGGCTCATCAGGACAAGCAGCTTTTTCATCCCTATCACCTACTTCACCCATGCTGCCAACCATCACTTTGTTGTCTGTCGTGAAAAGTCTGAGTCTGGATAAAAGAGCTCAGACTGAGGCAGGAATCCACCAAAATCCTAGAGGAGAACACAGGCAGCAACCTCTTTGACCTCAGCCACAGTAACTCCTTCCTAGATGCACCTCCAAAGGCAAGGGAAACAAAAGTGAAAATGAACTTTTGGGATTTCATCAAGATCAAAAGCTTCTGTGCCACAAACGAAAACCGTCAACAAAACAAAAAGGCAACCCACAAAATGAGAGAACTTATTTGCAAATGACACTACAAAGGGCTGATATCCAAGAACTATAAAGAACTTCTCAAACTCAACACCCAAAAAACAAATAATTGAGTCAATAAGTGGGCAGAAGATGGGACCAGAAACTTCTGCAAAGAAGACATACAAATGGCTAACAGATGCATGAAAAACTGTTCATCGTCATTATCCATCAAGGAGATTCAAATCAAAACCACACAGATACCATCTTCCAGCAGGTAGAACCGCAAAAACTGACAAGGCAAGAAACAACCAGTGTTGGAGAAGTTGGGAGAAAGGAGAACCCTCTCATACTGCTGGTGGGAATGGAAGTTTGTACAGCCACTTTGGAAAATGGTGTAGAGGTTCCTCAAAACATGAAAAATGAAGGATATGATATTTTACACCAGGGCTGAACCTGTTAAAAAAATTACATGTGGCCAAGTGATTCATGTTGGCTGGCTCAATTATTCTCATGATACCTCATTTTTCTCTTCCTCCCCTTCATCCTCTTCAGCAGTAATTGGATAATCAAATATTTCATTTTATAAAGACATTCCAAGACTGGAAGGATGTAGAGTGAGTTCAATGAGTTTCAGGCCGATGGAAAAAGATGTGACAGTAACATAGAACCCCCATATCCTGGGGGACTGACAGGTTTGCAAGAGGGGTGGCCCATCACAGTATTAATCCTTCCAATACTGGGGATATTGAAGTGAGTACACATGAGCCTAAGTAATGCCTTTATGCAGCCTGCATGGGGTGCGGGGTCTCTCCCTCAGGGATTTAGAAGGCCAACAGTTGTTCAGGGTCTTTTAGAACTGAAGGATTAATCTGGATTGCTTGATTGACTCACTGACTTTATTTATGATAAGAAAATGTTGGTCACAGTTTCACGACATACAGAATTGAGGCAGGCAGTCAATACCTTAACATCTGCTCTGCAGGGTTATGTTTTTAAAAGACTAGATGTGTAGAAAGCAAATCTGACTTAGGCACCAGCCACAGGTCTTTAGCTCAGGGGTTGCAGCCTGCCAATACACAGGGGCCATCTCTGGCTCACTATCACAGAACAGAAACAGAATCTGTTCTCAATGAAGATGTAATATTTCATCATGAAGGTTTTTTTTTTTTTTTTCAAAACAAAGGTCACAAATTACTCAAACTCATAATTTATTCTGTTGTGGTTTGTAGCAAATAAAAAAAATACTTTAAAATGAAAGAATATTTTGGGAGTTATTTAGATGTTAAGTTTTGTGCAATAAACATTTTACATCTTAGGGGATCACAAGAAAATATTGAAAGCCCAATCTCTGGAAAGATTCTGAATTTAGAGTATTATAGATTATTATAGTGTTTATATGCCTAATCATATAGTGATAGTAAGATGTAGTCTTATATGTATAACAAAATTCAAAAATAATTTGTAATGCTACTATAACATTAGACCTGAAACACTATTGAGAATATTCAAAGTAAATGCTATCCCCTGGTTATTGACGGGAAAACAGGTAAAGCCCATCAGTGAGGAAAAGCTTCAATTATAAGAGATGTCATATTAAGAATGTGGTAAGGGGGGCGCCTGGGTGGCTCAGTTGTTATGCATCTGCCTTTGGCTCAGGTCCTGATCCCAGAGTCCTGAGATCAAGCCCCACATCGGGCTCCTTGCTCTATGGGAAGCCTGCTTCTCCCTCTCCCACTCCCTCTGCTTGTGCCCTCTCTCTCTGTAAAACTAAGAAATAAAATTAAAAAAAAATAATGTCATAAGGGGAGCACCTGGGTGGCTCAGTGGGTTAGAGCCTCTGCCTTAGGCTCAGGTCATGATCCCAGGGGTCTGGGATCGAGCCCTGAATCGAGCTTTCTGCGGTGCAGGGAGTCTGCTTCCTCCTTTCTCTCTACCTGCTTCTCTGCTTACTTGTGATCTCTGTCTGTCCAACTAATAAATGGAATCTTAAAAAAAAAAAAACTGTCATAAGGGTGTGCCTGGGTGGTTCAGAGGTTTAAGCACCTGCCTTCTGCTCTGGTCATTTCTCAAGGTCCTGGGATCTAGCCATGCAGCAGGCTCCCTGCTCAGCAGAGTCGGCTTCTCCCTCTGCCTAACCCCCTCCATACATGCTCTCTCGTTCTCTGTCTCTCAGATTAATAAATAAAATCCTAAAAATAAAGAATTGGGTCATAAAGATAGATGATACATTGGTTGATTTTCTTAGCTTGGAGAAGAAATAAGGATATGTTAATTTATGGAATCAAAAAATGGTTAAAAAAAGGATACCGTCAAAATATTGCTTATATCCATACACTGCATGTTAACTAAGTAGAACTTAAATAAAAATTTGTAAAGAAAAAATAATTGCCCATATCCAGACATAAGATAATGGAGCAACTGCAGCATGTTTGGAAAAGAATGGAAGACATTTTTTCTTCCCTCACAATGATTACGTCCACTTGCACCTTGCTCAGAAACTAACCTTAAGAGGGACATCATCTCCATTTAGGAGATGCAAACATGCATCTTTCATATTCCATATTTCAATATGCAAACTTTCAAAATTTCATACTTAGGATATATGATTTTTCCAAATTTAATGGACTTGGGAGATATTCTCAGGCCTTAGTCATAAACAGAAAATCTCCAATAAATACACTATAATTAAATGAAATCATATGGATGCATATAGATTACACTTCTTTTGTAATATGTCAAGGTGGCATGATAGTTTTAAATGGGTGAGAAACGTTAATAGAGATGTAAACAACAAATTCTGAAGGGACACAAAGTTGCACGCTCACCAGAAGGTCTGTTTTCTTTACAAGTCACAAAGGAACCTAAAGGTACGTGTGAGGCATGGAAAACTCAGGAAGAGCTATGCATATGATATCTGAATTAGAAATAAGCAACAAAGGAAAAGAAAAAAGTGGGAAGTGCATGAATCGGTAGATCTAAGCATCTATTTTAATATCTTCAACAAATAGCAGCAGCTTTTTCAAATGCTGATTCACAGATTTTGCTTAGTACAATCTTTTGCATATTGAGAAGTGGTCTTGACACTTTGAACAGAAGAAATCTCAGTGGAATCCTGCGAAAGAGCTCTTCCTGAACTCTTTAACCAATTTAAAACTGCTGAAGATTGTTCCCGGCTCATGAGAAAATTAGAAAACATGGCAAATCTCAGTTGAAAATAAAGAGATAAGCAGGGGCACCTGGGTGGATCAGGTCTTGATGTCAGGATCCTGGGATCGAGTCCCACGTTGGAGTCCCCACTCAGTGTTGTCACCTTCTCCCTCTGCCTCTGCCTCCCCCTCCTCACCACTGTACTTGCATAAAATCATTAAAAAAGAAAACAGAGAAAAGGAGATGAGGTAAAAGGCACGTTTTGAAGATATTATTGATGAGTTTCCTTCCAATGATCACGAGAAAGGATAAATAAAACAATTCCTGTTTTCCTTGTAAATTTAACCTTTAAAAAAATGAAAGGTTTATGGAATCAGGGACCTGTCAAGTTTGCACTTGTTTTCCAAGTACTGTAACATTGTTGGAAAAAAATAAACACTGAAAAGTAATAAAAGCATCAGTGCAGGACAGTCTGTGCTTTTACCTGGGGTACTGGGTCTAGCAGAATTCAGAGAGCGGGATCCCAGCTCCTCCTCCTAGAAGGTCCTGAAGGTCAATGGTTCTTGCATTCCTGGCCCAACCCAATGTAGCTCCAGTTTCTCTGAAGCTGAGTCACGATTTCTCCCCAGAAAGAAGTCGGCATTGGTAAAAAACCAACCACAGTATTTCTGTTGCAGTGTCCCGTGACTTCTCAATCCAGAGACCCCTGAGTATAATAGGGTCTTCAAATGTCCTCAGGGACAATGAGGACCAAACCCTGGGAAGAGCCCCAATATGTCATCGCCTACTGTACTTTCTCACCTACCAGCATGTTCTGGGGGAAGCTCCCACAGCCCCCTACTCAACACTCAGCCAACAAGGCAGCTTCTCTGTCACACCTCAGGAGGCAGGAAGTTACTGCAAAGGCCCAGGGTCTCCCCAGGGCATCGGGTGAACCGGCTGGAAATACAGCTCTGGCTCTCTATCCTGCGGCAGTGAGAATGGAGCTGGACCCCATGACCTGGGAAGAAGGAGGGCTTTGCAGGATCCAGCAGCTCTGCTGCAGAAGGGAATGGGAAAAAAGGGCCTAAAAGGGGACAGAAGCATACACACCCAAATCCTCCTGCTGCTGAGGAAGGGATGGGTCTCCTGTCTGGGAGCTCTGCCCTGACCATCCCTCAACAGGGAAACTGTGGGAGGACTGTGGGGCATCATGGGTCTTACCACAAACACTGCCACTATCAGCTCCACTCAAGGCCCCCCTGTGGTTGGAGGGCAGCTGGTGAGGTGAAAACCTTGCACAAAACCTGGTTTAATGCAGGGCCTCCTCACCAGGCTCTCAGGGCTCACAAGACACTTCATTCTCTGCTCACTGTCTGTCCCGCTGATCACTACCTCCCTAAACAAGCAGGTGCCATGTGCTCAAGAGGATCGGTCACCAGAGTTAATACAAACACCAGCAGATCTAAATTCAACCTGGGACACCTCCCCAGAAAGGTTCCTGGGGTCCCTTGCAGTAGAAGTACCATGAAGGGTAATCTTGCTCTATCCTCCATCCCCCCACTGCTGCCAGGGTGTTATCTGTCTGAAGGCTTCACCCTGTGCCCTCGAAGGAGAGGGACTGTAGGTCCCACTGAAGGGAGATGCTGACACAGAGACAGAACCATGAACAGTTTATTGAGGAGATACCAGGAGAGACAAAGCACAGGGTACAGGATGGGCAGGGAAAGCATTCAGACCACCAGGAAGAAACATTCATATAAACTCATTGGAGCCTGGTTGTTGGAGGTCAAGGAAGTCTTCAGATTACAAAATGATTACCCTGTAAGGCAAGAGGATTTGGGTTAGTACAATGGGATCTTATGTTTTCCTAAATGCTCTCTGCCTTCCATACTGTATCTGAGGCCTTGGATGAACACTTGCGTGTGTGGCCACATCTGTGAGTCTGTATGTAATAGACAATAACTGTCTTCACATCTCACATAGAAGTATCTGATTGTACCTGTTCTCTTAACTATATTTTACTTCATTGTGGCTAGGACCTGACATTTAATAGAAAAAAGGGGGCTCTTTGCCTTGTCTTTGAAATGAGAATTGCCACTACCGGGGCTGAGGTATTACACTCTTAGTGTATTTTATGGACTTAAACAAACATTTTTTGATGCTCATTGGCATGGAGCTATTTTCATTTAAACAGTGAGAATGGTGAATGGTCAGAGCCCAGATTCTTTTCCAATTATTATTATTATTATTTCTTTTTGAGACAGAGACAGAGAAAGCACAAACTTGTGAGCGAAGAGGGATGGGGGAGAAGGTGAGGCAGAGAGAGAATCCCAGATAGGCTCCACACTCAGCACCGAGCCCAACTTGGGCCTCAATCTCTAAAGCTCGAGATCATGACCTGAGCAGGAATCAAGATTCTGCTGCTTAACCCACTGAGTCGCCCAGGAGCCCAGCAGGTTCTTTATGTACTTCAACTCCTATTGTTCTAGTGACCTCAGAATCCAATATGTTCTCTCTATGGCAGATTAAAATAAAAGCTGAGGCTCTGAGAAGGCCCCACTGAGAGCTGGTATTTGGACTGAGAAATCTGGAATACAGGCAAATCTGGACACTGGGACTGAAGTCCCAGGGAAATGCACAGCTATAGACAGGGTGGTGATGCCGATGCGGAGGCCTGGTGACAGGGCTCCAGCTAGCGCTGCTCCTGGCCAACCCTGACTCTCCCACTAACAGTCTGACTTGGGCTGAGGCCAGGGCGGCCACCCTTCACTGCTTCTCCGTCTTGTCTTCATGTTTTCTCACTGCGGGACTTAAAGTCAGCCAGACAAGAATCCCCAAAGACCAACTTAAATTTCCCAAATCTCCACGACACTCTTTCACATGGTTCAGAATTTTCAGAAATTCAGGGAAACAACGCTCTTCACAGACTATGAGTGAATGGCCTCATGGCAAAAATGAATTTCTGAGACAAATAAAGGCGTGATCCACACTGTGTGAGTGAACACATGCTGCAGTCGGTGTGGACGGCATGGTGTCTTCACACTCACTCTCAAGCTGCTGGCCTGCCAGGAACGGCCTCACCCTCCCTGAGAGAAGCACAGCCTCTCCCTGAGCACCTCGGGCCTTCTGGGCATCCACAACCTCATGTTTCTGTGTGACTCAGGGCTCCCTCCCTTCTTTCTGGATACATCTCTAGTTCTTCCCTTATACAGAACACACGGTCTATGTCCTGTCATCAGTGTGTCCCTCCCTTCTCTCAGACACACACCTTCAATTCCTCACATTAAGGCCTCATCCCTCCTGGAGCACAGAGCATCGTCTCCATATCATATGTGTGTGAAACCTGCTGTGCCCAGCATTCGGAGAAGGGCAGGTCTCTGCCACCACAAGGAGCCTACAACCCTCTCAGTATGACTGGAAGACAAGGTCCATCAATTCTAAATACAGAACAACCAGAAGAAAGTTACCATGTCTTTAGCAGTCTTCACTCCCTCATGCCACGAGAGGCCTGTGGTCAGCACCGCTGGTCCTTGTGAAGGACGCACAAGCATCTATATCTGACCCACACCATGGAAAAGACAGAAGCTTCTCCACCTGGAAGTGACTGGGCAACATTCCAACAAACCCTCTACACCTGCCTCCGGCATCTGCCACTTTTTCTTTCATTCTCACCTCCCAGATCAGACAAGAGCATTACCTAAAAGTTTCTAAACTGCAGAGGACAAGGGCAGACCCCTACGCTAATGAACAATGAAGGGACCACAGACCTGTGTCAGGCGTTTATACAACTAAGGAAATGACAGCTTAAACCCTACACACTGCAGATGAAATGAGAGGTGTTTCTCCCTCCCAGAACAACGTATGCAGATGCTGGATGTGCACAACGGTAAGAGACAGATGTCTGCCATTGTGCAACGGAGACACTTCCTTCCCAACAATGGCACCTGCCCACTGCTTAGTGTGTGCAAATAGCCAGGCACAAGCACGTGTGTCCTGAAGAACTTCAGAATCATACAGCGTCCCCAGCCTGGTTTCCCCTTGAATGTCAAGCCCTGAACACAAACTCTGCCTTTGCTCCACTGACACAACCAGAAGGTGATGATCTGGAAATAGACGCCTGTAAGCTCTGCATGAAGACTTGCCACTTTGAACGGGAAACGACACCACACACAGACCCCAGGGTATACCCAACACACACAGGTCAGGACACTGTGCTGCCCAGAGAGAAACAGGTCTCCAGAAATGGGTACAACTGAAAACACCACAGCATTTACTTGGTTCTTCTCTGGGACCTTCTCGGGCACGGTGCTGCTATTGTCCCCTTGGGCTCCACAGGCTTCTGATTGGGACCGAAGGCCGAGAAGGGAGAGAGGTGGTTTCAGACTGGCGACGACCACACAGGATTCAAGCCAACCCTCTACCCCTGCCCCAGCCTATTCCCCTTTCTCCTTCTGGAGGGTCCACCATGTTTCTCACAGTACTCCCCTGACCCCTGTGGACGAAGGCGGGAACTGTCCATCACCCTCGCAGATACGACCACTCTGCCTGGGACATATGTTTCCAGAACTAATCTATAATGCTGGACAACTGGGGGTCTCCACATGTGAGACTGATGTGAAGGTTGTGCTTCATCCAGCCCAGAGCCCAGAACATCGTGTCTGTGTAGTGCACCTGGGCAATGCTTCTATGTCTGTCCTCTGTGGAATGTCACTTTTCTGCTCCATAGTAGACGCCTGCTGCCCAGTTCTTTATGGTGAACCAGACAGTCCATGATATGGACGTCAGACAAAGTGGAGGAATGTTACCATGTCCTCACTTGGGCTTATTGCTGCATTGCAAAACCTTGTGGTACCACCTCTCCATCCTCTCCACCGACAGAAGGAGTTCAACTATGAATAAGCTCTATGACCCATGTCAATTCAGATCATCTCACCTTGTGGTGGAGGAACGAGGTGTGGCCGAGGCCCCCATGTCAACCACTGTGGAGGTGGATGAGGAGGAGGGAAGTCTGGTACATTCCACCCCATGTGGTAGGGCATACGGAGGAGCCCTGGGCAATGAGGGAACTCTCTCACACCTCTACCGACCTGCAGAACAGACAAGAAAATATTTTAGCAAAACAGACAAAAGTTGCAACACCAAGAAAAGAAACCAAAACAAAGAGCTCTCAGCATCCGGCTCCTTCTCCAATACCACCTTCCAGGAGAGCTGCATCATGCTAGAAAACTTACATGCCCCTCCCAGCTGGGGCCAGTACAATGAGCGTGGAGAGGGCAATGGCTGTTATAGGAATAGCCTGTCACCACACATCACTGCCCATGTCGGCCCACATTCTCCAGCAATAAGTAGTGTCTTCAAGATGAAAAAGGATCATTGCAAACTAAAGCAGCACATTCCAGACACGGAGGCATCGAAATCCTGGACAATACTTCCTCTATCCTCCTCAGCCACCAGAGAAGATTTTGCTTTGAGCAGAATAGAGAGAATGTGACGAAACTGAATGCCCTTTCTCCACAAAGTTTCCGAGCCACTTGAGGGGAATCGTTGGCCTATAAGTCCCTGACTCTACCCATGCTGCCTCGCTCCTGACAAAGGGGTCCTCTACTCTCTACAGTTTCTGTCCATGGCTACAAAGACACTTGAGGAATTAGGGCCTTGTGGTCTGACAGGGGCACTGGAACAGTGTCGTCCAAGGGACATGATATCAAAAACCTTTATTTACACTGAGCAGCTGTGCTTGTCTTTTTTTTTTTTTAAAGATTTTATTTATTTGACAGAGAGAGATCAGAAGCAGGCAGAGAGGCAGAGAGAGAGAGAGGAAGGGAAGCAGGCTCTCTGCTGAGCAGAGAGTCTGATGTGGGGCTTGATCCTAGGATATAGGATCATGACCTGAGCCTAAGGCAAAGGCTTTAACACATTGAGCCACACAGGCGTCCCCTGTGTTTGTCTGAAAACACAGCCATTTGGAAATTTCAACCTACTGAGTTCCAGAGTAATTTTGTACAATGGGAAATGAAGATGGGAAGGCTATATAAGAGAATTCACAAAAGGGTATATGCTTCCCAGTGGAAAACTCCACATGTGTGATGAGAAAAGAAATCAACTCTCACAGTAACTTAGGACCAAATGACCTGCTCCTGGAAACCCAGCTGAAGGGCTGGGAGGCAGTGATCATGCACGTAATCACTGATGTCCCCCTTCAGAACGTGTGACCCAGTGTGCGATTACGACAGTGCACATAAGAGCTTTGACACTTCAAAATACTTGTAGAAAGGGTCTTAAGTGGGCTGGTTCTGCAAGGCACATTTTCCATCAGAAGTAAAATGGAGATGACTTGTGAAACATGCCCTGAGAACACTGCAGACTGCAAAGGAGACAGTATAAAATGCAGAGAGAGTTTTCCCCAGTTTCCGTTTGTGAGGATTCCCAGACCCATCTATCCCCAGCATGAGCACAACACCAGTGCACCTGAACGTAACCTAAAGGGAGTCGCGCTGCCAGAAGACTTCACTGTGGAGGGAGGGGCCCTCCTCCCCCAGTTAATTCCCCGGAGTGCACTGTGGGCAGGCAGGGGTACACATCCGCACACACATCTTCCCCACCACCATGTTCCAATACTATAGCATCTGTGCCAGAACAGCTATCCGCCCCCTGTGTCTCACCTAGCACCTGGGGTGAAGAGATTCCATGGGGAAAACTACTGTCACCACATGTTAATATAGATCTGCACACCTCGACAGAGACAAGAGTGTGACACCAAGGATAATCAACTAAGGAAAAAACTCCATTCATGACAGGCCAGAATCTACAGCTGGGACCACACCTCCCCCATCACAGCAAACAGAGCAGCTCCTTCTATACATTGAGAACAAACACAATGATAGGCCGTGGAAAGCCTGTTGTCCACACGTGGAAGTGCAGGTGCTTATGGGTCAACCGGAAGCCCACCAGCATCCCCCCTGAACAGCTCTGCTTCCCTCCCTGACAATGGGATCTCCTACGCTCCACAAGGGCTGTCCATGGCCACAGACACCGCTGACGAGATAGGAGTGTCCGGAGTCCTGCAGAGGACCTGGAAGAGTGCTTTCTGAGAGTAACAGGACCCCTTTGATTGAGCGAGACCAGCTCTGTGGACCTACGTCCCCGACATTTGGACAGTCCTTAGCTCAGGCACAGAGCAAATGCCTAGTCTTTGGTGCTGAGACCCACTGATGGGCCAATTCGATACCCCCAAATGGGAACCAGTGTGTCTGGGGAGCACAGGCAATGCTCCCAAGATGGGTCGGGAGAGACCCTATGAGTTGGCACAGCCATCAGACCCCATCAGAACCCGCTCATGGAAGCACAAGTAAAACACGTGTGAGGTGTGGGCCTTGCAGAGAGTCACTGGGATTCCCTCTTCAGGGCTGCTGCTCCAGGGGGTGTTTTCTATGACACACCTGGCACCTGCCAGAGTTCATCATCATCTCACCCAGGGGCCAACTGGAGGGATTCCAGCTGTCGTCTTCATCCACTCAGATGGGACGCACGGGAGGTCACAGCTCACCTTCTCCACAAACACTCAAGCTGCCCAAAGCATGTGGGGCAAGTGTGACGCGGTCTTGGCTTTTCCCATTTTCCATCTGAGGACCTCTGCAGATACCCTCCCAGGTTAGTCTCCTGACCCGAATAGTAAAAATGCTCCAGCTCCCACAGGAAAGCAAACGGCAAGGAGTCAGCTGGAGTAGCTGACTTCACTGTGGGGTGAGATGTCACCCTCCTTCAGTTATGTACACACACACATACACGCACGTCCACACACACACACATACACACACAGATGCATGAGGTGAGCATCCTACCATCACGTGTCTCAAAGCATCTACAGCTTTGGGAGGAAGCACAAAATTGAAGATCTCTAACGGAGCAGGCAGAGGCTCCTGGGTGAACAGTGTGCACTCTGAAAGGGATGATCGCAGGACACACACCAAGGCCACAGGCTAGGACAGGGACCTGTCCACACTGCAATCCATTTCAGAAACGGACACAACTAAAAATGCCCAAGCACTTACCGTATGCATCTCTGGGTTGCTTTGAGGGCTAGTGCTGCTGTTCATCCTGGGAACCACTCTAGATGCTAGATCAGACAAAGGTCAGAGTTTTATATTGGTTTCGTGCCCTCCATGCCTTCCTCTCCCCATCTTGCACTCTTTCCCACACTTGGGTCCCTTATCAGAAGGTTTCACCCGTGACTCAAGTGAGTCCTTTGCAATGAGAGACACCAGTCTCCTCTTGCCTGAGACACTCCAGGGCCCTGGTTCCAGTGTTTCTGTAAGTAACCCATCACCTGTAAACAGGTCGGGGTACAACTGGCTATCAACACTAAAATTGGGGTGCTCAACACACATCAGAAAAAAATCACTGTATCTTCATAGATTAAACACCTAAGTGAGAATAGCCTTGCGTGGGGACATCCAAAAACCCTCAACATGAACAGCCCATGTTCTCTTCTCAGGCCACAGGTGAATGGTTCATTTGTCCATCCTGCATTTGGGACCTAGAATGCGTGACTGGCCAACAAATAAACATTTCAGGGAAGAAACAGATTTTGACATTTGTATAGTCACGAAAAAAGAAATCATAGACAGATTGAGCAATAAAGCTATGGCATTGCACCGATAACATGAGAGGAGTAAAATATATTTCATTGCTCAATATGGTCCTATAGATGACAAATAAAACAAAAATATATAAACCTCCATAATGAGTAAATAAATGCCCTTTTTCACAAATAGTCTTTTTTTTTTGTCAAGGTTTGACCACTGAGTCTAAGTGGAAAGGGCGCTCGTCTCGCACCTTCTCAGGCTCAGCTCTTCCAAAGGGGGTAGCAGGGGGAAGGTGTGGAGTGGCGTGAGCTCCACCTGTCACGGGGGCAAGTGTCCTGCTGCCTGGGGACATATAAGAAAAGCACCCTCCTGTCACCCCTTCAGACAACCTGCAGGCTGGAGGTGGACACACAGCAATCACCCACAGGAACAGGAAGGACACCGTGTGGTTTCACAGCAGAAATCAGGCTGCTGCATTTCACATCGTGCTCCCTACCTTGCCACACAGGCTTCTGCGACTCAGGCCTTCCCGGCATCAGTTCCCGCCTCACGGATCCCACAGGTAGCATCTCCCTTTGCATCATGCGCAGTCTTGAACACAGAAAAAGAATGGACATCTCTAAGAATTACAACACCATGTCCTCTCCTACTCAGTAAACAGCATAGCCGTTACCTCTCCAAACACCCGTAAAAACGCACATTAAACTCTCACACCTGTATTTCAGGTAGGCGTTCTCCCTGCTC
Organism: Mustela nivalis; assembly: GCF_964662115.1. Classification (NCBI taxonomy): domain Eukaryota; kingdom Metazoa; phylum Chordata; class Mammalia; order Carnivora; family Mustelidae; genus Mustela; species Mustela nivalis. Next base: position 55,385 of record NW_028135712.1, on the reverse strand, counting down.
TGCTGCATCATCCTTGTTTCCCAATACCGAGCCTTCATCTGCGGCAGAAAAACACACCCACCTTCAGTTGTGTCCAACTGTGCCGCAAACGAAGATGAGGAAAAGGAAAATACTTACCCAGTTAGCCAGAGCGTTCCTCTCTTGAACTGCGATCTGAAAAAGCCAACACACCAGAAACCCATGTTCAGGGCTCTAAGGGCCACGACCATCACCTGCAGGGGGCGCCAAGGGGTCAGTGTGTTGGACACAAGTCCCATTACCTTGTGGTTGAAGGTGAGGTTAGACTCCTGCAGCTCTTCCCGCATTTTTTCCACTTCTTGTCTGTGAGGGGGATAATTGTTTTCATCAGACAAAACACAACACTGGGTGTGATTTTCAATCATCTGCCAATGTGGCCATCCTCCTCTTATCTGTCCCCTCATACAATTGATCCTGACACAGGAAACACTTTCACCTGACTATAATTGGACTGTGGGATCAAAGCTGTTCTTACAGCCTTTTCTTCATCATTTTTCTTTGCCTGCGGGATCAAAAACGACAAAACTTCCTTACCCGTTTTCAATCTTTCCCTCAGTTATCACATGAAAAATGTCTTTTGTCATGAAGCTCTATTCTCCTTTAACTTCTATCCTCACTATGGTTCCCAGGTTTGCAAAGACCAGCACCATCAGATGCCACTACTGGGCTTATGGGAAGGACTCATCCTAGGACAAACTGTTTTCCTCCAAACACCACCTCAAGGACGCTGGTATGGAGCTAGTTTCCACAGTCAGGCCAAACTGGGGATCCGGATATGTTTAGTAACGTAATTGTTTTGTGCCTTATCTTTCTGTGTCAGTTAATTCGCTCTGGATACATCCTCTAAATTTTAGTGTATATTACTTAATTGAGTCCTCAAAATGTACAAAGATTAACAATCCAAAGGGAGGGAGGAGTCAAGATGGTCGAGAAACAGCAGGCTGAGATGACATCAGGTAGCAGGAGACGAGCTAAATAGCTTATCAAAACATTCCAAACACCTACAAATCCAACAGGAGATCCAAGAGAAAAAGAGCATCAATTTGAGAAACAGAAAATCGACTACTTTCTGAAAGGTAGGACCCACGGAGAAGTGAATCCAAAGCGACGGGAAGAGAGACCCTGGGGGGAGGGTCCAGCTTTTGACAAGCAACAGAGCACAAAACCAGGAATTTTAAAAGTGATGCGCACTGAGGGATGTCGCTCCAGAGGCTAAACCGGGCTGAAGCCCGTGCAGGGACAGCGTGCACCCAGGTCCTGCAGGGTCACAGAAGGCCCGGGGGTGTCTGAGTGTCATAGAACATGCATGTATTAGAGCAGGGAAGCCGGGAACAGAAAGAGAGCCAAGGAGTGACCTCTCAACTCAGCGTTACCTTGAACCGTAATCCATGGCACAGGATCTGGGGAAATCCCCCCAAAAGAGCTCAGCGATCTAAGGGTTTCAGAGACTCCAGGTGGCTGTGTGCCAGAGACAGAGACACTTGGTCACAGCCTGGGTGAGGTCTGAGCGCAGCCGGAGGCCAGGGAGAGGGAAATGATGAGTGCTTTTCTCTGAGGGCGCACTGAGGAATGGGTCCCTGAGCTCTCAGCTCCTCCAGGCCAGAGATTGGGAGGCCGCCACTTTCATTACTGATCTCTGGAACTCTACGGAAAGTGTTCAGGAAACAAAATCTCCTGAAAGTGACCCCAGAGACCCCAGCGGATTTCTTAGCCTGGCCTCTGGAAAGGGTGGTGCAATTCCGCCTGGGGCAAAGAGACCTGCGGATCACTACAACAGGCCCCTCCTGAGAAGACCAACAAGAAATCCAGTCAAGACCAAGTTCACTTACCAAGGAGAACAGCGGAATACCAGAGGAGGCGAAAGCAAACCATGAATTCACAGCTTTCTCCTCATGATACTTTAGTCTTGCAAAGTTAATTTTTTTAACTTTACTTTTTTTAATCTTCAGCTAATTTTTTTTAACTTTTACCATTTCTTCTTTTACCGTTTTTTAAACTAGTTTATCTTAACAATACTTTTCATTAAAAAAATCTTTTTTGAACCTTCATTATTATTGTTGTATGTTATCCTTCATTGTATCTAACTTCAGTTTCTGTATACACGTAGGGTTTTTTTCTTCTAAAAAATTTGGTGTACAACTTCTTCTAATAGATGAAACTACACCCTAAATCTACCACCGGGCTTGTTCTACTCTCCAGCCTGAGCAATTCTTCTCCACTTTCTTTTTCTTTATTCTCCCAACCAACTTACATATCAACTGTTTCTTTAGAAATTAAAAAAAATTATTTTCATCTTCATAGTCATATTCTGTCCTTTCATTGTGTTTACTCTTATATATGTTTTCCATTCTTTAAAATTTTGGGAGGTAATCTCTTGTAAGAGACAAAAATACACCCCAAATTAAGTGAATGACCGTGTTCTAGTCACCAGTCTAATATGTATATATATTTTTCTTTTTAATATTATTTCATTATTTGTATTCTTTTAAAATTTTTTTCCCTGCACTTCCTTTTACCCCCTTTCTCTCCCACCATGATTTGGGGTCTCTTCTGATTTGGCTCAAGCACACTTTCCTGGGGTCTTTGCCACCCTTTTAGTATTTTATTAGCTCCTTCAAATATTCTTATCTGGACAAAGTGACAAGGTGGAAAAACTCACCCCCAAAAAAAGAACAAGAGGCAGTACCGAAGGCTAGGGACATAATCAATATGGACATTGGTAATATGTCAGATCTAGAGTTCAAAATGACGATTCCCAAGGTTCTAGCCACGCTCTAAAAAGGCATGGAAGATATTAAAGAAACCCTATCTGGAGATATAAAAGCCCTTTCTGGATAAATAAAAGAACCACAATTTAACCATGTTGAAATCAAAAAAGCTATTAAAGAGGTGCAATCAAAGATGGAGGCTCTTACTGCTAGGATAAATGAGGCAGAAAAAAGAATTAGTGATATAGAAGACCAAATGACAGAGAATAAAGAAGCTGAGCAAAAGAGAGACAAACAACTACAGGACCACTTGGGGAGTATTCCAGAGATAAGTGATACCATAAGACAAAACAACATTAGAATAACTGGGATTCCAGAAGGAGAAGAAGAGAGAGCAGAGCAGAAGGTCTATTGGAGAGAATTATTGGAGAGAATTTCCCTAATATGGCAAAGGGAGCAAGCATCAAAATCCAGGAGGTGTAGAGAACCCCCCTCGAAATCAATAAGAATAGGTCCACAACCCGTCATCTAATAGTAAAATTTACAAGTCTTAGCAAAAAAGAGAAAATCCTGACAGCACCCCGGAACAAGAAGTCTGTAACATACAATGGTAAAAATATTAGATTGGCAGCAAACTTATCCAAAGTGACCTGGCAGACCAGCAAGGACTGGCAAGATATATTCAGAGCAATAAACGAGAACAATATGCAGCCAAGAATACTATATCCAGCTAGACTATCATTGAAAATAGAAGGAGAGGTAAAAACATTCCAGGACAAACAAAAACTGAAAGAATTTGCAAACACCAAACCAGCTCTACAAAAAATATTGAAAGTAGTCCTCTAAGCAAAGAGAGAGCCTAAACGTTGTAGATCAGAAAGGAACAGAGACAACATACAGTAACAGTCATCTTACAGGCAATACAAGGGCACTAAATTTATATCTCTCAATAGTTCCCCTGAATGTAAATGGGTTAAATGCCCCAATCAAAAGACACAGGGTATCAGAATGGATAAAAAAACAATACCCAACCATATGCTGCCTACAAGAAACTCATTTTAGACCCTAAGACACATCCAGATTTAAAGTGAGGGTGTGGAAAACAATTTACCATGCTAATGAAAATCAGAAGAAAACTGGAGTGGCAATCCTTCTATCAGATCAATTAGATTTTATGCCAAAGACTATAATAAAAGAGATGAGGAAGGACACTATATTATACTCAAAGGGTCTCTCCAACAAGAAGATCTAACAATTTTCAATATCTACACCCCTGACATGGGAGCAGCCAACTATATAAACCAATTAATAACAAAATCAAAGAAACACATCAACAATAATACAAGAAGAGTAGGGGACTTTAACACTCTCCTCACTGAAATGGACAGATCATGCAAGCGAAAGATGAACAAGGAAATAAAGGCCTTAAATGACACACTGGACCATCACAGATGTATTCAGAACATTCCATGCCAAAGCAACAATATGTATTCTTCTCTAATGCACATGGAACATTCTCCAAAATAGATCACATTCTGGGTCACAAATCAGGTCTCAACCGGTATCAAAAGATTGGGATCATCCCCTGCATATTTTCAGACCACAAAGCTCTGAAGCTGGAACTCAATCACAAGAGGAAAGTTGGAAGGAACTCAAATGACAGAGAAAGGAAGCTAAAGACCATCCTATTAAAGAATGGATAGGTCAACCAGGAAAATAAAGAAGAACTGAAAAAAATATTCATGGAAACAAATGACAATGAAAACACAATGGTTCAAAATCTGTGGGACACAGCAAAGACAGTGCTGAGAGGAAAATATATAGCGATACAAGCCTTTCTCAAGAAATAAGAAACGTCTCAAATACACTACCTAACCCTACACCTAAAGGAGCTGGAGAAAGAACACCAAAGAAAACCTAAACTCAGCAGGAGAAGAGAAATCATAAAGATCAGAGCAGAAATCAATGAAATAGAAACAAACAGGGGCGCCTGGGTGGCTCAGTGGGTTGGGCTTCTGCCTTCGACTCAGGTCATGATCCCAGGGTCCCGGGATCGAGCCCCGCATCGGGCTCTCTGCTCAGCGGGAAGCCTGCTTCCTCCTCCCTCTCTCTGCCTGCCTCTCTGCCTACTGCCTACTTGTGATCTCTCTCTCTGTCAAATAAATACTTAAAATCTTTCAAAACAAACAAACAATCAAACAAACAAAACAATAGAACAAATCAATGAAACTAGGAGCTGGTTCTCTGAAAGAATTAATAAGATTGATAAACCCATGGCCACACCTATCAAAGGAAAAGAAAAAGGACCCAAATTAATAAAATCACAAATGAAAGAGGAGAGATCAAACCAACACCAAAGAAATACAAACAATTATAAGAACATATTATGAGCAACTCTTCGCCAACAAATTTGACAATCTGGAAGAAGTGGGTGTACTAGTAGAGACAATATTATCTACCACAAGTGAGCCAGGAAGAAATAGAAAACCTTAACAGACCCATAACCAGTAGGGAGACTGAAATAGTCATCAAAAATATCCAAACAAATAAAAGCCCAGGGCCAGATTGCTTCCCAGGGGAATTCTATCAAACATTTAAAGAAGAATTAATTCCTATTGTCCCGAAACTGTTCCAAAAAACTTAAATGGTAGGAAGACTTCCAAACTCGTTTTATGAGGCCTGCATCACCTTGATCCCCAAACCAGACAAGGATCCCATCCAAAAAGAGAATTACAGATCAAGATCCTTGATGAACACAGATGCAAGAATTCTCACCAAAATACTAGCCAATAGGATCCAAGAGTACATTAAAACGATTATTCTCCACCACCAAGTGGGATTTATTCCAGGGCTGCAAGGTTGGTTCAACATCCGCAAATCAATTAATGTGATACAATACATTAAGAAAAGAACAAGAACCACATGATACTCTCAATAGATGCTAAAAAAGCATTTGACAAAGTACAGCATTCCTTCCTAATCAGAACACTTCAAAGTGTAGGGATAGAGGGCACATATCTCAATATTATCAAAGCCATCTATGGAAAACCCACTGCAAATATCATTCTCAATGGAGAAAAACTGAGAGCTTTTCCACTAAGGTCAGGAACACGGCAGGGATGTCCATTATCACCACTGCTATTCAACATAGTACTAGAAGTCCACGCCTCAGCAATCAGACTACAAAAAGATATCAAAACATCCAAATATGCAAAAAAAAAAAAAAAAAAGTCAAACCCTCACTCTTTGCAGATGATATGATACTATATGTGGAAACCCCAAAAGACTTCACTCCAAATCTGCTAGAACTTGTACAGGAATTCAGTAAAGTGTCAGGATATAAAACCGATGCACAGAAATCAGTTGCATTGCTTTACACAACAGCAAGATAAAAGGACCAAAATTAAGGAGTCAACCCCATTTACAACTGCAACAAAAACCACAAGATAATTAGGAATACAACTAAGCAAAGAGGCAAAGTATCTATACTAAGAAAACTCTAAAGTACTTATGAAAGAAACTGAGGAAGACACAAAGAAATGGAAAAAGGTTCCATGCACCTGGATCGAAAAACAAATATTATGAAAATGTCTTTGCTACCTAAAGAAATTCACACATTTAATGCAATCCCTATCAAAATCCCATGCATTTTTTTTCAAAGAAATGGAACAAATAATCCTAAAATTTATATGGAACCAGAAAAAACCTCAAAGAGCCAAAGCAATATTGAAAAAGAAAGCCAAAGTTGGTGGCATCACAATTCTGGAATTCAAGCTCTGCTACAAAGCTGTCATCATCAAGACAGAATGGTACTGGAACAAAAACTGACACATAGATCAATGGACCAGAAGAGAGAACCCAAAAATACACCCTCAACTCTATGGTCAACTAATCTTCAACAAAGCAGGAAAGAACGTCCAATGTCCAAATGACAGTCTCTTCAACAAATGGTGTTGGGAAAATTGGACAGCCACATGCATTAAAATGAACTGGACCATTTCCTTACACTACACAGGAAAATAGACTCAAAATGGATGAAGGACGTCAATGTGAGAAAGGAATCCATCAAAATCCTTGAGGAGAATACAGGCAACAACATCTTCAACCTCAACCACAGCAACTTCTTCCTAGAATCATCATCAAAAGGGAGGAAATCGAAGGCAAAAACAAACTATTGGAACTTCATCAAGACCAAAAGCTTCTGCATAGCAAAGGAGACAGTTAACAAAACCAAAAGACAACTGACAGAATGGGAGAAGATATTTGCAAACAACATATCAGATAAAGGGGTAGGGTCCAAAATCTATAAAGAGCTTCAGAAACTCAACACCCAAAGAACAAATAATCCAATCAAGAAATGGCAGAGGACATGAACAGACATTTCTGCAAAGACATCCAGATGGCCAACAGACACATGAAAAATTGCTCCACATCACTCGGCTTCAGGGAAATTCAAATCAAAACTACAATGAGATACCACCTCACATTAGTCAGAATGGCTAAGATTAACAAGTCAGGAAATGACAGATGCTGGCGAGGATGCATAGAAAAAGGAACACTCTTACACTTTTGGTGGGAATGTAAGCTGGTGCAACCAACTCTGGAAAACAGCATGGTGGTTTGTCAAAAAGCTGAAAATAGAGCTACCCTATGACCCAGCAATTGCACTACTGGCTATTTACCCTAATGATACAAACGTAGTGATCTGAAGGGCCACGTGTACCTGAATGTTTATAGCAGCAATGTCCACAATAGCCAAACTACGGAAAGGACCTAGATGTCCATCAAAAATGAGTGGATAAGGAAGATGTGGTATATATATATACAGTGGAATACTATGAAGCCATCAAAAGAAATATCTTGCCATTTGCGACGACGTGCATGGAACTAGAGGGAATTATCCTTATCGAAAGAAGTCGACCGGATAAAGACAACTATCATAGGGTCTCCCTGATATGAGGAAGTGGAGATGCAACGTGGGGGGTTGTGGGGTAGGAAAAGAATAAATGAAACAAGATGTCACAAAATAAACTGAGGGATGCTGGGGGGAAGGTTGTAGGGAGAGGATGGTGGGGTTATGGACACTGGGGAGGGTATGAGCTATGGTGAGTGCTGTGTAGTGTGTAAGCCTGGTGAATAACAGACCTGTACCCCTGGGGCTAAGAATACATCATAGGTTTATAAGAAAATTAAAAAATTAAAAAAAAAAATCCAAAGGGAACTTTTCAGGAGCCAATAGTATGTAGTGTCTAAACTTACCTGTACTTCTCCATTTCTTCTTCAGTTACTTTCAGATATTTATTGGCAGCTAACAGCTCATTCTTAGTTGCATTCAATTCATACAGTTTCTCTTCTAGCTTCCTAAGATGGGAGAGATATATACATTGTCCAGTAGCCACGGTAATGAATTTTTGCCATTTATTCTTCTAGCACACCTGATGGCCTATGTTGGAATGTCCCCGCCAAAAGCACAGACTGACAACACAACAGGGAAATGAATGAAGGCCCCATTTAGGGTTGAAGAAACATCGAACTTTTGCTGCTGGCCAAGCTCCCTGCAATCGGGGCTGTCTTTTTACTTGTCTACTTTAATTCATTCACCATGTCACCAAATAATATTGCACTCTGTGCCCTCTTGGAATGCATCTTTGGTTTGAGATGGTGAAGGCTCATTTCAATTCAAAGTGAAAAGCCAAGCCTGACGAGCTACACTCATTAGGATGAATAGGGGCCCATCATTAGTCTCTGTGGGGAGCCCTGATCCTCAGACCAAGGCTGTGCCCCCACATTCAGCCCAAAGGAACTTCCAGAATATGGCTTCACTGGTATGGAAACTCACTCCCACACATCTCTAGGCTTTAGAAGTACAACCCCTGGCCCCTCGTGAAAGATCCTGGTATAGGAAAAGGCCAATCTTAGTGCTGAAAATATGTCCTCAAATAATCCATGTGAACTGTCACATACTCAGGGTGTTATCTCAGTGGAACATAGTTCAGATGTAAATCTGTCAACTCCAGTTACTCTAACTTTATTTTAAAAAAAAAAAGATTTTATTTATTTATTTGAGAGAGAGAGATCTGAAGTATGCAGAGAGGTAGGCAGAGTGTGTGGGGGGGGAAGCAGGCTGTCCACTGAGCAGAGAACCCAATGCTGGGCTCCATCCCAGGGGGACCATGAACTCAGCCGAAAGCAGAGGCTCTAACCTACTGAACCACCCAGGCGCCCCAAGTCAACCTTCTTGACCAAAACCAGCTTCATGGATGGTGAAGGCAGCAAACGGTGATGCTTAGAAAGTTTGGTCTGCTGGGCTGCCCTCAACTCTTTTGTTCATGGTGTTCATTCACAAGGTTTCAACAGGACACTTGTCAAGAATCTCATGCAGAAAGACTTAGGGACAGACAAAAGCTCTAGAAAGAGAAGGACAGGAGCATCTGCTTCTGGTCTCTCAACCATCCTTCAGCAAATGTCTTCTGGAGCAGCAGTCAGTGTGTGGATCAGGGATATGGTGTTGAAGAGAGAAAGGTGGTCAGGACATTGGGCCTGCCCCAAGAAGGTCCTGAAGTATGTAAATTAAAAGTAAGACTCCTTTCTTTGCCTGAATTGTGTTCTAACAGCAGAAATAAAAGTAATGAAATATTATTATTATTAAAATTAATATTATTTCAAAGATTGATTTGAGAGAAGGAAAGAGTGAGGGGAGTGGGTCTTTACCAATGAACAGAACCCAAGTGCCTGTGAGAGAGAGTGGCCCCCACCCCCGATGTGGGAAGGAATAACACAAAGCTGAGTCTCCAGGGTAGACAGGGAACAGTTTTGCTTTTCCACATGAATGAGGGACTCCAACGTCCTTATCTCTCCTGAGAAATAAAAGGACACACTGGACAAGAGAGCAAACTTGTGAGTGAATGCACCCAATTTCTAAAGGGCACATGAAGAAACATGATAATCAGATGGAGAAGAAGGAAGCCTAGGAGAAAGCCAGCCTGGCAGTGGGAGCCAGTTTCCGGAGGACACATCAGTGAATTCTAGAACAGGCAAGTGAATACAAAGTAAATGAACAAGCAACCTTTTGGGGACAGGTTGGAATGCAACAAGTGAAGCTCTCATCTGCCAGCAAAGGTGAGACTTAGTGAAACTGCAGGATTTGGTTGGGATCCAAGAGACATACACCTAGAAAATCGTGTGGAGGGGCACCAGGATGGCTCAGTAATTATCTGCTTAAAAGTATTTGGTACAGGTCATGATCCCAGGGTCCTGCAATAGAGCCCCACACTGGACTCCCTGTTCGGCGGGAAGCCTGCTTCTCCCTCTCACACTCCCCCTGCTTGAGTTCTCTCGCGGTGTCTCTTTCTGTCAAATAGATAAATAAAATCTCTTAGAAAGAAAGAAAGAAAGAAAGAAAGAAAGAAAGAAAGAAAGAAAGAAAGAAATAGAAAAAAAAAAAAAGAAAATCAGGTGGACAGAAAATACCCTGGCCTTCTAAGGTATTGGGCTGCAGCGAATGATCTCAGTTGTACACCAGATAAAGGGACCCAGTATTGCTGGAGCCCCAGCACACTTTCCACAAAGAAACTTTCCCTGTTTCTGCAGGAAGAGAATTCCATTTTTCTCTCCATGTTCTGGACCCAAGTCTCATACTGAACAAGAAATGGACCTAATGCAGGAGTGGTCAGAGCATGTGATGAGAGTTAAAATGAAACGGAAATGTAGACTGATCCAGAGGGGATCCACGTATCAAAGTGATTAATGCTGGTACCTTCCCCCTTCTTCCCCAATGAATCACACAATAACATGTGGCAAGTCATTAGAACAGAAAGGAAAATTCAGGTTACACAAATCAAGACAGGAATGGCAGCCCAATTCTACAGAATGCATTTGGCAAAAGTACACAAAGATCCAATTCCCGAAGATCCAAATAGTTGTCGTCACGAAAATTCATACAACAATATCTATGACAACACAGCAATAGCTTACTCTTCTGCAGTCAGTTTTCGATTTTCAGAGAACTCCACCACCATATCCAATTTTTTCTTTAGCAGTTTCAATTCTGCTTCTTTATAACTCAGGGCATTACACTGGTCTTCCAGGAATGTTTTCCTTTCTGTAAAGGATGAGTTTAATTTTCTATGTTTGTGCCATGACCTGAGAACTTGGTTTCAATGGGGAAAGGAGAAGGGCAACGGTGTGAAGGCAGAAAGGCATTCTCTCCCTGCCCGATGCAAACTCATTGCCACAATATGGAGATTTCATCCCCCAAAACAAGGTACCTTTCAGTTCTTGGTTTTTTGATGTCAAGGCTCTCAACTCTTGATCCGCCAGTGCATCTTGGGCCTTTAAGACAGATTTGAGAAAAGACATATGTGGGCACCTAACAGGACAGGATCATGGAGGGCAACAAAGAAAGCCCTTGAGGCATAAATGGAATAAGGGGCAAGTAAAGAAACTAGTTCATGTCAAAAAACGCACAAATGGCTTTCTTAGAGGAACTGATATAAAATAATATTCTACTACACATATTGGGCTTGCTATCATCCTTCACTGCTCACATATTTTGTGGGATTTTCTATGTAACTTAGAGGGTAGCACTGAATGATGTGATGATTACCCAGCTGTGAAATAAACCATACTTCCTAGGCCTTGAAATTGCAAATCTCATCGGGGTGGTCCTAAGTGAAATCACAGTTCATGGTTCAGTAGAGTTTTCTGTTCCCAGATGCCCACGCTCTACTGTGCAAACAGCACAGGAGTACACTGCACTCACCTCACCCAAATAAACCAAAAGCCTCCCAAGCCACATTATAGTACAACTAACACCTAACTTTTACCACATCCACATTCTTAATATTCTTTTCTCTCTGAGCTTGTAAGAGAGCCTGTTTACAATGAAGGGAGTCCTTCAAATTTTCATTAATCTCTTCCACCTTTTTGATGTTCTCCTTCAAGAAAACATATTGAATGAGTAACAGTGATTCATTCCTTGGGGCACCTGGGTTGCACCTGGGTGGCCCAGTCTGTGGAGTGTCTGACTCCTGCTTTCGTTTGCCTCAAGTCCTGATCTCAGGGTCATGGGATTGATCCCCGCATCAGGCGAAACACTGGGCACGGTGTCAGCCTGGCATTCTCTCTCTGTCTCCTTCAGACCCCCTCGCCTCACTCTTTCCTTCTCTCAAATCAATCTTTGAAATAATAATAATTTTAATAATAATAATAATATTTTATTACTTTTATTTCTGCTGTTAGAACACAATTCAGGCAAAGAAAGGAGTCTTACTTTTAATTTACGTACTCCAGCAAGGGAATGCTTATGTTCTCTCTTTGTTTCCACTTGCTTCTTTGCTTCCCTGGCCTACAAAAAATATGAAAAAGAATCAGAAGTCCAAAATAGCATGTTAAAGAAACCTATATCTGTGCCTCTCCTTTTGTGACAAAGAAAGAGGCAGTACTCTACATTTGTGAAGCTTCTCTTACTCAAGGACCATTTCTGGGTTGCATGATATAGATCGATAGAATGAACTACCAGAGGGTAAGTAACCAATATGAAATCACAAAAAAATATTTGAAAGGGTACACATACCTTCTCTTCCCAACTCGCTATGTTTTTTTCAAGATCCCTGTTTTCGTTTTTAAGGTTATTAATCTTCATCTTGATTTGGTCTAAAGTAACTGAAAGGAGAAAAAAGAATTTTAAGATAATTAGCAAAAACAGCGACATTGAATAATCCCAATATATTAGCACCAGAGTACATTCTCTGACACTTGGGTGTCACTAACTTGCTAGCATTCCCATTGTGCCTGAAGGAAGCATGTTGTAGCAGCATTTGAAACCTAAGACATTCTATATCAGTGAGATTCCTACTTAAAATGTTTTTCAAACATAAAAAAAGAAACAATCGAAAGCTTTCTCATTTTTCTCCCACCTGTAAGCACCATTCTTGGAAAATTCAAACCTTGCATATGCTAATGTCATCGCCAGAGATGTGACCGAAAAATCAAGCATCCTAGCAACTAACATCTCTCTCCTCCAGTGATTCAGATACAAAAGCAGGTCCCTGCAAACAACACATAATGAGCAAAACTATACATTGTTTCTGCTCAGTGGATCGTCTACTTCCAGGTCCTACTTGGAATTCCACACAAGGAAAGCTCAAGATGTCAGGTGAGTGACAACTCACAGGCCTTCAGAAACTTTCTGCTGCTCCCAGATCGCCTTTCATGGACCCCAGGCTGGGGGCTCTGGAGGACCAGTTCTCTGCTATAAACACATTTGGGTACAATCTCCACGTTACAGAGAGTCTTTGGAGGCCCTGGATAATGCACAAGCCTGAGAAGACAAGTTTTTTTCATCACAACAGGAGAATGTTACCCTGCACCCTTAAAGGGAAACAACACTCATGAGGAGACTGATGGCAGCTGCATAACACTTGTAAGGTCTAGAACACAGACTCCTCTAAGAGCCACTTAATTTTCTCATCGTGGGGCACCTGGATGGTTCAGTTGGTTAAGGGTCTGCCTTCTGCTGGGATCAGGATCCTGGGTCCTGGGATCACATCCCACATCCAACTCTCTGCTCAGCAAGGACCTGCTTCTCCCTCTCTGTCTGCCTCCCACTCTGCCAGCTTGTGCTCTCTCTATATATATCTAGGGAATAAACAGAATCTCTTAAAAAATAATTCTCTCATCTTGCCTCAAAGTGCAAACTTCTCTTCTCCTGACCCACTGTGAGTGCTCTCCTGCTCTGAGACCTCTCTTCTCACCAGAACCACTTCCACACTCACAACAATGAACAACGACATTCAATGGTTTCCTAAGTGCCAGGTGGCCACCCAGACCGTCAACAGCCAGCATCATGGAATCACCACAATCCATGATCCCCACACACTATCCATTATCCCCGCTGACACAGGCTTTATTCCATTCATTCTCCCCTGGCAGGCAACGACCCCTCCACTTCAGACTTAAAACCACAGTTTACTTCTCTCCTGTAACACACGCTCTGCATGGCAATATCTGCCTTCTTCCCTATGTGTAGCCATTTTGCTAGACTCAGAGAGTTTTCTCCTCTTGACATTTCACCAAGAGCCAGCTCATGGTGAAGTGCTCACTCCAGATCTCACGCTGTCATCATCATTTGCCTCCTAAACATGTCTCTGCAAAATTACACCTTGTATTCTCCCTAGTCCCACGAAGAGTTCCTTCTCCTGGTCTCTTAGAGATGGCAACTCCCTCCACACTGTCACTTAGACTCCACATGGGGAAGAGAAGCATTTTCAAGACTTAAGTCAGTGAGACATCAGAAGTCACCATATTTATCCCTCATCAAATTAAACACACATCAAATACAGGTACTGAGAATTTTTGGCAAAGAAAACTGAAGCCTCAAATCTTACCTTCATATTGTCGAGGCTTTATCTAAGAGAGGAAGAAACAAAGATAAGCTGGATGACAAAACATATTATGAGTAATAATCTATAGTACAGATAGTACCACAATTATAATCCATAGATATTACAACAATCACTTTGCTTAGCAGCATGAATTCACAGGATTAACAAGGAAGATAAAATTAGAATTTCTGATGAAGTCATCATAGTTTACAATCAATTTATGATAAAGAGCACAAGTTGTGTTTAACTTATTTTTGCCCCCAAATTCTATTCACATAGTAGTCAATGAATGTTCAACCTCTTCAATTTTGACAAGGGATCATGCAGACATTGAAAAGGTATCCTTTAATTCATTATTTATTTCCCTAGCTATTTTTTATGGTAGTCACCACACAGTCTGTCATTAGTTTTTGTTTTCTTGTTTTTTTTTTAATTTATTTTTTATTTATTTTCAGCCTAACAGTATTCTTTGTTTTTGTACCACACCCAGTGCTCCATGCAATCCATGCCCTCTCTAATACCACCACCCCAACTTCCCAACCCCAAGACTTAAAACCCCTGAGATTGTTTTTCAGAGTCCATAATCTATCATAGTTCACCTCCCCTTCCAATTTCCCCCAACTCCCTTCTCATAACTCCCCATGTCCACCATGCTCCACCAATAAGTGAAACCATATGATAACTGACTCTGTTTGTTGCCTTATTTCACTCAGCGTAATCTCCTCCAGTCCCATCCATGTTGTTAAAAATGCTGGGTATTCGTCCGTTCTGATGGAGGCATAATACTCCATAGTGTATATGGACCACATCGTCCTTATCCATTCGTCCGTTGAAGGGCATCTTGGTTCTTTCCACAGTTTGGCAACTGTGGCCATTGCTGCTATAACACTGGGGTACAGATGGCCCTTCTTATCACTACATCTGTATCTTTGGGGTAAATATCCAGTAGTGCAATGGCAGGTCATAGAGAAGCTCTATTTTTAATTTCTTAAGGAATGTCCACACTGTTCTCTAATGAGGCTGCACCAACTTGCATTCCCACCAACAATGGAAGAGGGTTCCCCTTTCTCCACATCCCCTCCAACACATATTGTTTCCCGTTTGGTTAATTTTGGCCATATCTCAATGTAGTTTGAATTTGACTCTCCCTGAGGGCTAGTGAGGATGAACATTTTTTCATGTGTCTGATAGCCATTTGTATGACTTCATTGGAGAAGTGTATGTTCATACCTTCTGCCCATTTTTTGATATGATTATCTATTTTGTGTGTGTTGAGTTTGAGGTGCTCTTTGTAGATCCTGGATATCAACCTTTTGTCTGTACCGTCATTTGCAAATATCTTCTCCCATTCCGTGTGTTGTCTCTGTGTTTTATTGACTGCTTCCTTTGCTCTGCAGAAGCTTTTGATTTTGCTGAAGTCCCAAGTTTATTTTGGCTTTTGTTTCCTTTGCCTTTGGGGACATATCTTGAAAGGAGTTGCTGTGGCTGATATCGAAGAGATTACTGCCTATGTTCTCTTCTAGGATTCGGATGGATTCCTGTCTCACGTTGAGGTCATTTATCCATTTTGAGTTTTTATTTGTGTATGGTATAAGAGAATGGTCGAGTTTCATTCTTCTACATATAGCTGCCCAGTTTACCCAGCACCATTTATTGAAGAGACTGTCTTTTTTCCACCGTATATTTTTTCCTGCTTTGTCAAAGATTATTTGCCCATAGAGTTGAGGGTCAATATCGGGGCTCTCTACTCTGTTCCACTGGTCTATGTGTCTGTTTGTATGCCAGTACCATGCTGTCTTGGTGATCAGAGCTTTGTAGTAAAGCTTGAAATCAGGTAACGTGATGCCCCGCATTTTATTTTTGTTTTTCAACATTTCCTTAGCGATTCAGGGTCTCTTCTGATTCCATATAAATTTTTGGATAATTTGCTCCAGGTATTTGAAGAATACTGGTGAAATTTTGATTGGAATGGCATTAAAAGTATAGATTGCTCTAGGCAGTATAGACATTTTAACAATGTTTATTCTTCTGATCCTAGAGCATGGAATGGTCTTCCATCTTTGTGTGTCTTCTTCAATTTCTTTCTTGAGTGTTCTGTAGTTCTCGAGTACAGATCCTTTACCTCTTTGATTAGGTTTATTCCCAGGTATCTTATGGTTCTTGGTGATATTGTAGATAGAATCAGTTCTCTAATTTCCCTTTCTGTATTTTCATTGTTAGTGTATAAGAAATCCACTGATTTCTGTACATTGACTTTGTATCCTGCCACATTACTGAATGGCTGTATGAGTTCTAGTAGTTTGGGGGTGGGGTCTTTTGGGTTTTCCATATAAAGAATCATGTCATCCACAAAGAGAGAGAGAGTTTTACTTCTTCATTGCCAAATTGGATACCTTTTATTTCTCTTTGTTGTCTGATTACTGTTGCTAGGACTTCTAATACTATGTTGAACAAGAGTGGTGAGAGTGGGCAACCTTGTCGTGTTCCTGATCTCAACGGGAAGGCTGCAAGCTTTTTCCTATTGAGGATGATATTTGCTGTGGGTCTTTCATAGATAGATTTGATGAAGTTCAGGAATGTTCCCTCTATCCCTATACTTTGAAGCGTTTTAATGCATCGGATGCTAGATTTTGTCAAATGCTTTCTCTGCATCGATTGAGAGGACCATGTGGTTCTTCTCTCTTCTCATACTAATTTGTTCTATCACATTGATTGATTTGCAAATGTTGAATCGTCCTTGTAGCTAAGGGATGAATCCCACCTGGTCATAGTGGATAATCTTTTTAGTAAGCTGTTGGATCCTGTTTGCTAAGATCTTGCTGAGAATCTTAGCATCCATATTCCTCAGTGATATTGATCTGAAATTCTCCTTTTTGGTAGCGTCTTTGCTTGGTTTGGGAAGCAGGGGAATGCTGGCTTCATGGAAAGAATCTGGAAGTTTTCCTTCTGCTTCAACTGTTTAAAACAGTTTCAGGAGAATAAGTTTTATTTCTTCCTTGAAAGTTTGGTAGAATTCCCCTGGGAATCCGTCAGGACCTGGACTCTTGTTTTTGGGAGATTTTTGATTACTGCTCCAATCTCATTACTAGACATTGGTCTATTCCGGTTGTTGAATTCTTCCTGGTTCAATTTTGGGAGTTTATAGTTTTCCAGGAATGCATCCATTTCATCTAGGTTGCTAAGCTTATTGGCATATAAACTGTTGATAATAACTTCTGATGATTGTTTCTACTGCCTTGATGTTTATTGTGATCTCTCCCTTTTCATTCATAATTTTATGAATTTCGGCTTTCTCTCTTTTCTTTTGGGTTAGTGTGACCAATGGTTTATCGATCTTATTGATTCTTCCAAAAACCAGCTTCTAGTTTCATTGATACGTTCTACTGTATCTCTGGTTTCTACCTCATTGATCTCAGCTCTAATCTTGGTGATTTCCGTTCTTATGTGTGGAGTTGGTTTGATTTGTTGTTGATTCTTCAGTTCTTTAAGGTGTAGAGACAGCTGCTGTGTTCTGGAATTTTCAATTTTTTTGATGGAGACTTGGGTGGCTATGTATTTCCCCCTTAGGACCACCTTTGCTGTATCCCATAGGTTTTGGACCGAAGTGTCTTCATTCTCATTCGTTTCCATGAATTGTTTCAGTTCTTCTTTGATCTCCTGGTTGATCCAAGCATTCTTAAGCAGGGTGGTCTTTAGCTTCCAGTTATTTGAGTTCCTTCGGAACTTTTCCTTGTGATTGAGCTCCAGTTTCAAAGCATTGTGATCTGAGTATATGCAGGGAATCATCTAAGTCTTTTGGTATTAGTTGAGTCCTGATTTGTGACCCAGTATGTGGTTTATTCTTGAGAAGGTTCCACGTGCACTTGAGGAAAATGAGTATTCTGTTGTTTTAGGGTGGAATGTTCTGTATATATCTATGAGGTCCATCTGGTCCAATGTGTTATTCAATGCTCTTGTTTCTTTATTGATTTTCTGTTTCGATGATCTGTCTATTTCTGAGAGAGGCGGGTTAAGATCTCCTACTATTAATGTATTCATATCAATATGACTCTTTATCTTGATTAACAGTTTTCTTGTGTAATTGGCTGCTCCCATATTGGGGGCCTAGATATTTACAATTGTTAGATCATCTTGGTGGTTAGTTCCTTTAAGGATTATGTAGTGTCCTTATGTATCTCCGACTACAGTCTTTAGTTTAAAATCTCATTTATCTGATATGAGAATTGCTACCCATCCTTCTTTTGAGGCCCATTGGCATGAAAGATGCTTCTCCATCCCTTCACTTTCAGACTGGGTGCATCTTTAGGTTCAAAATGGGTCTATTGTAGACAACATATGGATGGGTCCTATCGTTTTATCTAATCTGCAACCTTTGCCATTTTATGGGAGCATTTAGGCCATTTTCATTGAGAGTGATATTGATAGATATGTTTTCATTGACATCGTGCTACCTTTTAAGGCTTTCTTCCTGTAGATTGTCTCTATATTTCTGTTCAATACTATTCTTAAGAATTTTCCTCTTTTATAGAACTCCCCCCTTAAGATTTCCTGCAGCATTGGCTTGGTGGTTGCATAATCTTTTAAGCCTCGCCGGTTTTGAAATCTCTTTATCTCTCCATCCATTTTGAATGTCAGTCTTGCTGGATAAAGTATTCTTCGCTGCATATTATTCTCATTTAGTGCCCTGAATATCTTGCCAGCCCTTTATGGCTTGTCAGGTCTCTGTGGACAGGTCTAATACTATTCTCATGGGCTTTCCTCTGTAAGTAAGGAGCCTCTTAGTGCTAGCGGCATTCAAGAGATTATACCTACAATTATGATTCCTCAATTTGACTATCAGGTGTCTTGATGTTTTTCTGGAATCTATAATCTTGGGTAGAGAACATTTGGCCTCTAGTACATGAATGCTGGTTCCATTCACTAGATTGGGAAATTTTCATGAAGGACTTGTTCCACTATATCTTCTAGACTTCTTTCTTTCTCCTCCCCTTCAGGAATTCCAATAATTCTGACGTTGGATCGTTTCATGGCATCATTTCTTTCCCTGATTCTGTGTTTGTGGTTTCTATTCTGTTTGTTCCAGGCTTCCTCTTGATATTTCTCTCTATCTGTTTGTTTTCCAGATCACTAATTCTATCTTCTGTCTCAGTTACCCTAGGTTTTAGAAAATTTAGATTAGATTGGAACTCACTGTGAGCATTGTGAACATCAGCCCTGGTAACTTTTAACTCTGCCCTAACATTGTGACCATCCTGTCTTGTCCCTTTCAGCACGGCCCTAATCAATTCCGTTTGGTCATCCATGGCTTTCTCCAACCTATCTATTGCCTGGATAAATGTTAACCTGAATTCTCTTTTCGACATATTGTTTATGTTGATAGCCCTTAGCTGTGTTGTGGAAGGTCCATCCTCTGCATTTTTCTCTGTTGGGATTCCTCCTCCTAGTAATTTTGGTGAGAGATGACTGAACAGATGTAGCTGGATATATCGACCGTGGTGCAGTCAGGGTGCACTCTGTAACAATTCTGAGCAATCAGGATTCCCCACCAAAATGAGAGAAAAAAGACAAGACAAAGAAAAAAATAGGAGATAGAGAGAGACAGGAAAGAAAGGGAAGATGAAAGAGAAGGTTCAGCCCAAATGCGCCCCAAGGAAAGATTTATGAGGTATAGAAACAAAAGACAAACAGAAAGACTGATAAAAGTATATAACAAGAGAAAATATGTAAATATATGCAAATACAGGAATAACCTTGTTGAAAAGAACCCCAAGTGTAAGATTTATATAATATCAGGACAAACACAAAAACACAGAAACACTGGTGGAAGAAAAAAATGGGAGAGTGGTTATAAATTCTCTGTGTGGTCAAGGAAGATTGTTTTGATCCTTGCTGGATGTAATTGATATCTTTGTTAAAGGACTCAACTTTGCTAGGATAAAGGGGTTAAAAATGGTTTACCTCTAGGCGTAGTATTGATTGGGGAATGGGGATTTCTTTGAAGTTTAACTCTATATGAATATTAGAAAATAAAAATAAAAAAGGAATAAACTCAGCTAAACTAAAAATTTTAAAAATTCAAAAAATAGAAGTGCAAAAGAGAAACACAGGTGTATGCAACAAAAAGTTTAGGTTGGAAATTTATTATGGAATTTCATGTGCTGGACAGCTCTCTGTGATGGTAAATCGGTTAAACAATTATCTATATACAAAAAATTAGGCAGAATAGTGGAACAAATTAAAAATAAAAGTTGTCCTACGAAGTAGTGGTGGTGGTTCTCTTGTAGTCTCTTTTTTTTTTTTTTTTCCTGGTTGGTTTTCTTGGGGAGGTGCCTGCCACGTTGGTTTTCAGTCAGTAATGTTCCCTGAGTTAAGTCCTCCAGTCCCAGTCTAGGGGGTGGGCTCTGAGGAAACCGGTTTTTTCAGGCTTTTCTTCTCTGGAGCTTTTTATGTTTCTTCACCTTTTACCCCCCTCTCGTCTTAACCTCTTTTGAATGGTTTTTGTAGGTTTAGAGGAAAGCAAACTGTACCCTGACCTCCCTCTCAGAGAGAAGCCTCAGTCTGTTCTGTGGGTATTGCAGAGCCCATATAAACTTCCCCTTGGCTGCTGGCAGAGTAGGTTCTGAGTCACGGTTCCTGGGGACGCAGGATCTTCTGCTTGTACCCAAAAGCATGGCAGCGGCGTCTGTCTGGGATCTCCAGACCGCCAGAGAGGTCCTAAGCATGGATCGCACACTGAGATTTTCCCGCTGGTCCAGGCTGGGAGTGCCTAGTCTTTCTAGGTCTAAGAGCACCTGGCTTGCATGCACCTCTTTTGGGGGAGGCTGTGGGTCGCTTGCACATCTCAGGCTCTGAGAACGGGTGCAGGTCCAAAAGCACCAGGCTGGGCCTTCCAGCACCTCTCTCCTGGGAGAGTTTGGGGTGCCTTTGTTAGGCTCTGAAACAATGGTGCATATCAAAGAGCGCTGGCTGGGCCTTTGTACCTCTCTCAGGGGAGGATGAGGGACATGCACATTAGAGGCTCTGTAGCAGGGCTCACACATTCTGCCATCCTGTGTGGCTCCCATCCCCTTACAGGAGCCAGAACCCACGCAATCTCGGGTTTGCTGGCGGCTCTGGGACCAAGATCTGGTTTCTTTGTCACACTCTCTCTGGCTCAGAGGCAGGGAAGGCTGTCCTGGGACCGAGGACTTAGCTGACCCTTGCTGCCCCAATTCCAACAATTTACCCCCCACGTTCCTTTGCTCTTTTGGAGTGCTTTCAACCAGTCTCCAAGTTAATGCTGGTCCCCAGACACTGGGCACGCTCGCTCCTTATTAGGGTATTACTTTCCAACTGGTCAGCTCTGGTGGCTCCCTCCCCCTTTTGTTTATCTTGCAATATCAGTCCGCCTTTCCCATTCCGCTTTACCTGCCCATTGGTGTCTTCTGCCCCTGTTGAGATCCAGATGTGTAAAATTCTGATCTCATGCTGATTTCATAGGTGATCAGAGTTCTTTCGTAGGTAATCAGCTCGCTTTAGAGTACAGGTTGAAAAGGTGCCTCTTCCAACTTTCCCACGCCATCTTGTCCCTTCTGTCATTAGTTTTTGATGTAGTGTTCCAGGATACACTGTTTGTGTATAACACCCAGTGCTCCATGAAATAGGTAACCTTCTTATTACCCATCACCAGGCTCCTCATATCCCTCTCCTCTAAAACCCTGTTTGCTTCCCAGAGTGCATAGTCTCTCATGGTTCATCTCCCCCTCTGACTTTTCCCCCCCTTTTCATTTTTCCCTTCCTTCTCCAAATATTCCCTATGCTGTTCCTTATGTTCCACAAATAATTGAAACCAAAGGATAATTGACTTTCTCCACTGGACTTTTTTCACTTAGTATATTTCCCTCACATTTTTGCAACCTAGTATCTGCACTGAAGTACAGAATTTGGCACTATTTTAAAATACTGAAAGAAAGAAAATGGAAGGAAGGAGGAAAGAATGCAGGCAGGCAGGCAAGGGAGCAAAGGCTGTGTCAAGGATATGCCACCTCTTTCCTTCTCTACAAAGCTATCTTGAAACCTTACAAAGAGTTGGCTGTTTGCTGAATTCACACACAGTTATGACATATCAGGTGCTATGCAGTTTCCCAGACTGTTTAAATGCAGTGTCATCAAAAAGAAGTAAAAGCCATCAGATGAGATAAAGAGTGGCCCATTATGAGATGAAGCATAAGCCATGACAGAAATGACAGCTGATGGTTCCAAAAAGGGAAGTGAGGCAATTCAGATTTGAGTCAACCTCATGTTATTATAGCTCAACAACATCTAGGCAAGACCTCACTTTGACACCATTAACATATTTCCTGTTTTAAAAGGTTTACAGGATGATGAGAGGCTGGGGCCAACCTGCAAATCTTGCCAGGATATTGGAATATCACCATGCTATCAATAAACCAGTCATAGTATGTTGTTGGGGAGAGTGCATCAGGGGAGGGAAATCAGAAAGCCATGGTTATTCCTTTGATTTCACATGTTGATAAGGAACCTCTGAGCTCCTGTGGCCTATGTCACCAGCCCCATGGGCAGGGGAAGTGGAAAGGTCGATGGCTACACCAAATATATAATATTTTTCTTTTCTCTTTGAAGGGAAGTTTTCTCCATTGTGAGGGAGAGGGGGAATAGTCCCACGGAGAAAGAAACTCAAAAGAGTTCTTTCTTCTTACAAAGGTCTGCCCTCAAATGAAACTATGTCTCCAGAGTCTAAATGGCGGTTTCCCAAAGACTCAGCCACAGAGGTGAGGGAAATCCTCAACTCCAGTGCCATCTTCTCCCTGTCTCACTGGTGAGGACCTCAGTCTATCTCTGAGCCAGAGAAGCAGAAAACCTCACCCTAACTCCCACTTACCTCCCTTCCTTCAGCAGGACGCAGTATCTAGCTTTCAACACGACCCTACAAGGCATGCTGCAGGTAAAACCATGACAGCAAGCACGAGAATCACACTTCCTGTGGCAGAAGTGATGGGGAGAGCAGGCTGGACTTTCAAGTCTCTTTGATGTAAGATACTGGGTCTAAGGGAAAAGTGCACAAGAGGAAGAAGAGATGGTAAATGTGGGCAGAGATAGGAAACTCTAAGATTGTAACATGTTGTCTAGAAAGACAACAACACCATTATAAAAATCAAGAGTGCTTGTGCTGGCTTCATGAAGAGACTCAAAATAAACCAGAGGAAAGAATCATTGACAGGAAAGAAACTTCCAAAAGAGAAACACAAATACAAAAATTACACAGAAAACACAGAAAACTCAAGACTGATAGGTCATTACAAAATGTGTAACACACACATAACAGGAATAACTATTCCTATAGGAGAGTGGACGGAGAGCTATTTGAAGGAATAATGACAGAGGATTGTCTGAAATTAATGGAGTTACCTAATCAAGATCCAGGAAAATCAAAACATTGAAAGAAGGATAAATACCAAAACACACACACACACACAAACAATGAACCAAAACCACCAATGTTTCCTAATCTAGAATATTCAGCTACAGATCATTAAAGAAAAAAAAATGTTTTGGAAATCTGGAGCAGGGATTGGGAGTGGGTGTGGGAAGGGGAGAGGTGAGCAGTAACACCTTACTCCAGAGAAAAGGATAAGAATGACATCACACTTCTTTTCAGAAACCATGCCATCAAGAAGGATGAAGTGTTTATACTGTTTAAAGGAACATCGAGCTAGAAATCTGTTGCCAGTGAAATGGTCCTTCAACACACACCACACAGTAAGGAAACCCGTCAGGAATAATGGCGGGCATTATTTCAAAGATGAAGGGGTCAATTCTCCAAAAAGACACAACAATTTCTAATGCGTATGCATCAACAACAGAGTGTCAGAGCACATGAAACAGAAACTGAAAATACTGCTGGTAGGAACAGATGAATCCATTCCTACAGCTGGATAATTCAAAATCCTCTTATCCCTCATTGACAGACCCAGAGATGCAGAATATTCATGAGAACACAGGTGAACGGACCAGCATCACCCATCCACCCCATCCACTACACATTGGCAGAATACTTCATTCAACAATGAAGTATAGACATTCTGCTCGGGCTGACATGAAACAGTCACTAAGAGAGCCAAAATTCGGGGCCATACAACACATGTGAACCACCAAAGGAATTGAAATCACCGGAACTATGCTCTCAGACCCCTGTTGACTTAAACTAGAGATTGAGAACAGAAAGATAGCTGGAGAAATGACCAGAGAGAGAGAGATTCAACAGCCCACTTCTAAAGAAGACATGGGTGGAAGGGCAGGTGGGTGGACAGATGGGTGAAGGAGGTGAAGGGAAAGAAGAGTGCACTTCTTCTGCTGAGCACTGAGAAATGTACAGAATTGCAGAGTCATGTTGTACACCTGAAACTCACATTACACTGTTTGCCAATTATGCTTGAACTTAAAAAAAAAGAACATATGGATCAAGAAGGCACTTCAATAGAAATTTAAAACTACATCAATCTAGGTGATAATCAACATTGACATATTAGAGGGAAATTTGTAGTATTGAATAGACATAAAAATGTCCAGGGGCTCTAACATTTTTTGCTTATTTATGAATGAAAGTACAGAAGGTACATTAATATACTTACAGCGAGGATGGTTCTCCAGAGGTATATGAGAAAGGCACAAGTTCCCAAGAAGGCAGTTAAAATGAGAAGCTTCCACAGAACTTCAGTCCCATGAGGGCCAAGACAGAAATGATCAGGCAAGGAAAGGACAAGCTGAAATACCATTTGAGACAATGAGGAATCTCAAAGACTTTTACTGTGTATCTGTCACAAAAAATCAACTTTACAAACCCTTAGTCAGACTCCAGGAGGTGAGCATACCTCTTAACTAGCTCCTCCTGGAGGAGAAGGAGCACAGAGGCATTTCCAAGGAGCTTGGGCAAACTTTTGGCAGTGATGAGTGTGTTTACCAACTTACCATGATGATGGCTTCCTTGTTGCTTCCCTATGTCTAATATCAACAAAAAGTATTCTTTGAAAAGATGTTGTGATCATATATACATTATGACACACTAAAGCTGCAGGCAAAATCTAATAGACAAATCTTAAGAGATTTTATTTTATCTACAAGCACATTGCAACTGTTTTTTCTATAGCTAACAGAACTTGAGAATTTATAAGCCAACATAAAATAAACAAGGTAAGTCAATGTAAACTTAGAATAGGTAAGGAGTCAGTGACTTCTACTGTATATCCATGGAGGACCTGGAAAAACTCCTTTGGACCATTTCCAAAACTACACCCAAAATTTAAGGACGAATGAGGGAAAGCATTAATAGAATTTGTACTAGAGGTACAAATGAGCACATTATATGGACACATGTTTATAGATCAGGACATAAGTGAGAGAGACAGGAGGCTGCTCGTTAATACGACATGTGATTATTGCCCAATAAAAATAAATCAGAGTTACTGATTAGTTTCTGAAAACATTGTTGTTTTCTTTCAATGCTCACTCTGATTCTGAATCACAAACCCAGATGTCAGATTTCTGAAGTACATAATCAGGTGATCATGTATGTTCTAAGCATATCTGTGAGGGTTAGTATCTCCAAAAAGCCAATGGAAGCAATTCATGTTCCTATTTCTTGGTACTGTAAGTAAATCATGCAAGAGCAACTTAAAATTTAACTTTCTAAAGAGGGAAAATATTAACGAATGTATTTATTTATTTTAAAGAGAGATGGGAAAAGGCAGAGGGAGACTGAGTAGCTGAGTGGCAGCTGAGCAGGGAGCCCAACCAGGGCTCAATCCCAGCACCCTGGGATCATGACCCAAGCCTAAGGCAGACACTTAACTGCCTGAACCACCCAGGTGCCTGTGAATTCTAATACAAAATTCCTGGATACAAACACCGAGGCTAGGAACACATCATTTTACAAAAACTACACTTAGAAGTATTTCAGGAGAAAAGACACTAACAATGCAATTCATTCTAATACACACCAAGCTTGAATTTTGTGCAAACACACCTCTCTAGAAAGGAGCTCCTGAAATCTAAAACATTTTCCTATTCAGCCCTCAGAGCTGAGGTCAGGAAAATGTGTACTGGTGGGAAACCTACACTGCCTTTAATAGCCGCTGTCTGGAAGAGAGCAGCACAATGGTTGGTCATGGGGATCAAATGCACAAAAGACAGAGGCCGTCTTGTCAGGAATGTAAAACACGCCCATCTGTGGGCACTCAGTACATCTGGCAGCTGTCTGGATGCTGATATCAGTAGCTGAGTCTTAACTAGAGGACAGCCGGTGGGGCCAAAAACTCTAGGTTCTCCGACAGTGGCCAAGAGCAGGTGGAGGTGGGAAATGCAACACCAGTTCATTTAGGCAAGAGTTCAGAGATGAGGAAGGGTGAGAAAGGTGAACTGATCCATGAGATGCAGCCCAGGTAGAGGGGAATGATTCCAATCCAGACGATCAAGAAATTCCCTCTTCTGAAGACTCAAATGAAACAGAATGGGGTCTACTTTGACTAGAGGTCTTCATGTGGGATGGGTCTGCCTCAATACAAGCATCCTTCTTGACTACTGACACTTCCGGATCCCTCTTTCATAATCTGGTGCAAGCGGATCTAAAGTAGTCTACTTAATTCCAGGGGTGTTCCCTAACTGTTGGCTGACTCTCTCTCTTTCTCCTGGGGTACAGGGTTTACTTTTTCATGGCAGAGTGAAATATTCATGCTGGGAACCACGTATTTCTTCATATTTGGACAATCCTAAAAATATCCAGAACTTTCTTATTTTGGGAAAATCAACACACTGCACATACTTGGTCAAAGAAAGGACAATAACTCATTCACTTCCTGATCACATCGCTCCTAGTGATTTTCCTGTGACATATATCCCAGCAGGTTGCAGTCTATTAGTGTCTTCTGGGATTCTCAGGTCTCCATGGACCTGGTGGGACACACAGTCCCTGGGGACAGCCTCCAACCAAGAAGCAGAGCAAAAGGGATATTTCACTTCTTAACACTCTAGTCCCAACCCCAATGCTTAAGATAACCAGGGATGTCAAACTCTACAAATATAAACAATGCGCTGACACAAAAACAAACTAAACAGAAGCTGTACCCTGAATTTACCAGGCTTGCAGTAGGATCTTCACCAGGATCCCAGGGGACAATCTAGCACCCCTAGCTCCTACTAAATTAGAGTTCCTGACATTTTTGAAGACAATTTTAAAGAGATATAATGTACATATCACACAAGCCCCCTATTTAGGACAAAGAGCTCAATGGCTTTTCCTATCTTCACAAATCTTCCTCCTGACACTATAAACCTGGTGCCTTCAGGTTTCCATCCTACCAAAGCTGTGCTTCTTGGACCCAGCAGCACAGACAGGACCCAAAACATGAGAGAAATGGCTGTGGCCTCAACACCTTCAGGTTGACCATGAAACCTGCCCTGTGGTGCCCAGTCATCAGGAAGAACTCTCGTTCTTCTGAGGTTACCATCAAGAACCCCATGAAAAAGCTGTGATTAAATAACCCAGTCGGAAGGAAGAAACCACTAGCAGCTTATGGGCACCCAAGTAGCTCAGTCAGATACGTGACCAAGTCTTGGTTTGGATCAAGTCATGATCTCATGGTCCTGAGGTTGAGGCCACTTTGGGCTCTGTGCTCACTGCACAGCTGGTTTGGGATTTTGTCTTTCCCACCCTCTCTGACCCCTACACATCAGCCCTTTTCCTCTATTCCTCAAATAATTCATATCAGAAGAAGAAGAAGAAGAAGAAGAAGAAGAAGAAGAAGAAGAAGAAGAAGAAGAAGAAGAAGAGGAAGAGGAAGAAGAGTAGAAGAAGAAGGAGAAGAAGGATAAGAAGGAAGACATGAGTGAAGTGTCACATTTACTCACATTTGGGTTTGGGGAACTGGGACAGTGGAGCAAGACAAGCCAGAAGAGTAGCCTTTGCACCATCATGTCCTGGTCCTTTTAAGGGGCACTGTGGGCCCAGGGAGGAAGTGGAGATGGTTGGGGGGCAGGGGAGGGTGGGGTGCGGGTGTTTGGAAGGGGTGGGGAGGGGCAGGGTGGTAATTAGGGAGGGGAATAGGGAAGAAAAAGAGGGTAGGATGGGGAAGGTGTTGGTCAGGAGGAGGGGTCAGGGACAGTGTCAGGCGGTGTCAGGGTCAGATTAAGTACTCAAGGGGAAGTAGCACGGTTCAGAAAAGTTAGGAGGTCAGCAGGTTAGTAAAGGACAAGGTCAGCAGGACACATTAGCAGGTAAAGTGAACTCTCAGGAGCAGTTGGTGTGGATAATCCATCATCCACCAAGCCTTCCCGGGTTTGAACGTTTCCTTAGCAACCTAGAAACATTCTAATCTCTCGACCAATCCCCTGCCTTTGCCACTAGTAGCTCAACATGGATGCCACAGGTGACCTCATTGGTACAAAGCCCCTTCCCACCTGATACCCCAACACATGCCATCGCAACGACAGATCGTCTCTGGATCTTTAGCCATTCTTCTTGTTTACTTCCTCTAACCCAGGTCCCTGTTCCCTCTTCTGGGTGCTCTCTCCTTCCCTTCCAAACTCCCGTCTGAGCGCCACTGGCTGAACAATGTAGAAAGCAAAGGAGAACCAAACTGCAACAATAAGCAAGTACACAACCAGAGTAGGAGGTTCAAGCCCTCTCTCAGCAACTCAATGCAGACAGAACATCCACAAGATGTAAATCTTAATGGCAAACCATCTGAATCCCATAGCTGTCTCCATACATCTGTCCACATCCACATCCACTGATTTTAGGCACATAGGAGACCATTTCAAAAATACGCCCAATTTACTTTAGCCATAAGGGAAATTTCAATTTTGTTTCAGATGCATCAATTCAGGCAACTACAGAGCATCTTGTGGTAATATAATGTCCTAGAAATCACTGATAAAAAGTGAACTAGAAATTCCCATAAGTTCAGAAATTGAGAAGTACCTCTATCATGGGAACAGGAGTAAAGAAATAGAAAAAAGAGGGGCTCCTGGTGGCTCAGGTCATGATCAGGTCCTATGATCAAGCCCCACATCGGGCTCTGTGCACAGAAGGGAGCCTGCTTTCCCCTCACTCTCTGCCTGCCTCTCTGCCAACTTGTGATCTCTCTCTGTGTGTCAAATAAGTAAATAAAATCTTAAATAAAAAAGAAATAGAAAAGGAAAAGAGCAACACTGGAACTGAATGATACGAGGATGATACAATTGAAATCAAATATGTCTTCTGGGCTGGAATATCCTCCGGTATTAGTCTGAGAAGACTTCATGGTCTCAAAATCATCCCCAATTGGCTGAGACATTGGAACACCTCCGACAGAGTAGATCTGTCACTTCTCTTTGTGACCCTCCTACGCACTAGCTTCAGCTTTACATGAGGAAACTTTACAGGGAAACAGTCCAATCAGACTCTCATGTCATCTTCTGGGACCTCCAGGAATGAGAGCATTTTAAGAGAAGACTTTCACCAGCTTCTCCCCTGGCGAATCTAGGATAACAACCAGAGAGCTGGCAGCTCCATCTGTGCTTGGTAGGGACAGCCAAGCATGTGGGCAGGGCCAGGGACCCAGGAGACTAGACAAACCCCTTGTTATCCTCTCTCCTGGGGGCTGTCCTGAGCTGAACTTCCTAAACTGTGTCTCCCTAGGACTCTCAAATGTTTCCTCAACTCCTTCTGGCCCAAGACAGCTGATTTTCAGTGCTCTACAAACCACCACTTTATTATTGTGTAAATTTCTTGTAAACAGGAACCACTCTAGTACTGCTTAAGTAGCACAACAGCTTGTTTTTTCTAATTAACGTATAATGTAGTTTTTGTTTCAGGGGTAGTCTGTGATTCATCAGTCGCATACAGTTCAAGCACTCACCAAAGCACATACCCTCTCCAATGCCCATTCTACAGCCACCCCATCCTCCCACCCACTTCCACTCCTGCCACCCTCAGTTACAACAATATCCTAAACATACACATACAGAAACCATAAAAAACAAGCCAACAACAAAACAAGGATAACAAAACAAAGTATTCAATTCTGCTTAGATACCGCTGTCCACCTCAAGAACCCCAGAGTTGGGCTGCTCTGGTTTTAGAAGGAGACCAGCTATGGAAGGGGTGGAGTCAGACTAGCCCAAAAGGGAACAGGAGAGAGGCCCAACCTGTAAGGGGGGCCAGGGACTTCCATGGAAGATGGCCAGAGTCACCTTGATTAGAACTGGAATCGGGAGCAGGGAAAGAAGCAGGGAACAGAGTTTTGGGCCTCAAATAGGTGAGATCAGACATGGAGTTGAGGAGGTGTCCCCAAAGCCAGTGTCAGTCTCACATCTATGAAAACCTTTGTGTCTCCGTGAGACAAGCCAGGAGCCTAGAGTTTGAGATCCAGCTGTCCTGCTTACCTGCTGTTTGGCCTGGTGCTCATTTCCTTCACCGAACCGGGAGTGTCCATGCCCATGTCCATAACTGTGTGAAGGACAAGAAGAAGTCACATGTTGAGAACACGCAGACATTGACGTCATCACCTCCATGGGCTCAGTGTCTTTGGAGATCCAGTGCCTCATGTCTCACCCCTGTTAATGGCAGCCCAGGTGACAACCACAGGTCCCTCCTGTTTCAGGCCTGTGCTATGCCCTGCCCTTTGCCCACATCAGCATTCTGGCACCAGATGGCAGGAGTACCCCATGAACTGTGGGGAGAGCTCTGGGCCCCTGGCAAGACTGAGGGATTCCTGGACTGTGGGAAAGGTGATCAAGTGAGGGATTATACAGGACTGGGCAACTGAGCTCCGGGGCACCCTGAAAGGAATGGGGGATTGGGCACTTGTGGAAAGGGCTGGAGGCATCTTACAAGATTCCTGGGTCCCCACAGGGCAGATCCCTCCTACACTCCTGCTGGTGCTGGCAGGGATCTGGAAGCACCAGCGGCAACAGCAGCAGAAGTCACAGCAGATCAATGGGATGCTGGATGGACCTGGGAAGAATGGTCTGGCAGGTAAGTGGAATCACCAGGCTGGGATGCCCTTGGCCTCCTCCTCCTTCCCCAGCCACCTCTCAACCTCTGACTCTGACTTCACCTTCCAGAAGGGCATGGGAATGCCAAGCAGAGGTGGACACCCGCGGCCAAGGAAGGGTCCCTCCCCAGAGCTCTGTGTCCTTCTTTCTGAGCAGACAGAAGGAGTCATCCGGGGCCCCTGGAACAGGGAGGGAGAATCTGGCCCCAGAGCCCTCTCTGATGGGGCCTGGGGAGAATCCTGGAGGGACAGAATGTAGCACTGGTTCGTAGTCTAAAAAGTCTAGATTTATTAAGGAAATGGAAAAAACAAGTTGCCAGTTGAGCTTCTGGAAGAGAACAGGACCAGTTTCCATTCTTCCAATTTCTACTCTTTGCCTGGATAATTACTTCACCTCTCCAAACCTCTGTGTCCTTCTCTGTGATGTGGGGACAGCATGGATTCATTCCTCAGGGCATAGATGCAAAGATTCATCGAGATCCGTCATACAAAGCTAGTTTAAACTGATACTTATACCTATCACTATCATCATTTTTTCTTAAAGATTGAACTTGTTTTTCTCAACATTATGCTAAATAAACTTTTATATTTACTTTCTTCAAAAGATTTTATTATTTGAGAGACAGTGAGCACAAGTCGTGGGCAGACGCAGAGGGAGAGGGAGAGGCAGCCTCCTCTCTGAGCAGGGCTCAGTCTCAGGACCCTGAGATCAGGATGCAAGGTAGAGGCAGATGCTTAACTGACTGAGCCCCCCAGTCACGGAGGGCCCCTGAGAAAGAGCCCCCAGTGCTGCAGCAGTGGGAACAGCCCCAATCCCGATCCCTAGCGGGAGAGATACATCCCCAGCGCCAGGATATCCTCCAGCCCCGGGAACTCCATCTTAGCAATGCCTGCCTCCCCCCACCCCGGGTGACCCCAGAGTCCAGCCAGTGCCAGTTCCTGCCTGCCCCCATCCCTTCCTCCCATTCCACTCCCTCTGCTCCATGCAGGTAACTAGTCAGGCTCTTCTTGTGGCCCATGGTCAAGGATGGGCTGTACCCCCGCCCACCCCCCAAAAGCCGAAACCAGCACTGCTTGGAGGAGTAACACCATAGGTGGAGTCCTTGTGGTCCGCCCCTCTCCCTTCAGAGCCCAGGACCTCAGCCCTACCTAGGCCACTGGGCCTTGAGCATCCTTCAGTGCCGCCACTGCCTCCGCCGCCCCCCCTTGAGCCTCCACAGCTGCCAGTCTCCTGAGACCAACTCCCACCTGCGCTGCCTCTACTGACTGCATGTCATGGAGTGTGTGCTCCTTGGGGGCATGCGGGCCTCTTGGTGACCTAGTGGCCCAGCAAGGTGGAGCGTGTGATTCCGGCAAGTGGCGATGGGGTCCAGGCCCTGCAAGTCTGCCTTAAGGGGCTGTAGTGGGGACCCAGTCCTGAAGCCATTCCCAGGGAGGCAGTTCCCCACACTGAGGCTTGCAACTGCCAGTGCTGCTTGCTATGCCTCCAGGCTTGGAGTGCCCTGGGAGCCAGCGGGCCTCTTTCTTTTGGCCCCAGTTCCCCTGCTCCCTTCTGCTCTTCTGCCACCAGGAGCTTTGGAGCAGCCTCTCCTAAAGTCCTGGCCTCTTGCCCATACCCCAGGCCGAAGCCCCTTCCCAGGCTCCTGAGGCAGGAGAGAAGTGTGCTGACAAAGTAAAGAAAGCAATGCATACCCTGGAAAGCTAAATCCACACGTGACAACACAGAGACCAAAGGCTTAATTACACGTGCTCCATCAGACCCTGTCCAGACACCAGTGCCCTGTGTGGGGGGCAGTCATTCACAATCTCTCTCCTGCCTGGGACTACTGATTTTAATGATGGCATGGCATGTTATTTTGAGGAATTGTGTAATTTTCTGAATGAGTCAAGTGACAAACAGTACAGTCAGCAGTGTTATACTACATATTCTCAGGCCATTTTCAGGGCTCAGAGGGTTAAGCATCCCCCTCCCGACTCTGGCTCACTTTATGATCTCAGGGTCCTGGGATGGAGCCTTCAGTCTGCCTCCTGGCTCAGTGCAGAGTGTACCTGACATTCTTACTCTCTCCCTCTACCCTCCCCATGCCCCGGATGGAGACTCTCAAATAAATAAATATCCTTAAAAGGATAAATAAACCTTTAAAACAAACAAAAAAACAAAAACAAAAACAAGAACAAAACCCTCCTTACCTAAAAAGGAAGGAGGGAACCATGGGGGCGAAGACGCCACCCACAAAAAGGCCCTCCTGAAAGAGCCAAAGAGAAAGTGAGAGCCAAAGGACTGCAGCACACGTCATTTAGGTGTCGGAGGCAGGCCCCCGACCAGGGCGGCCTCCGCCATTAAAAGATGGCGCCTGGCTAGTTGCCAGGTTAGGATTGCCTCATGAGACTAAGCGGAATGCCCAAAGAGGAAGTAAACAGCATTGGTTGCTAGCATAGTTGTTCATTTAGGTGTGCAGCCTGATTCGCTCCCTCCTGTACCCTGCTCGCTGATTGGTCAGGTAATCGTATATAAGTGTGTAGACTTGCGGAAATAAAGAGAGAGAAGATACATCTGAACTGGGGCTTCTTGTCTTCCTTGGGGGTCGAGGGCGATAAATGGCGCCGGCACCCAGGAACTAAATAAAGGAATCTTGCAAGGTAATCTGCAGGAAAGCGGGGAGTAAAGTTCCGCAGGTAAGCAGGGACATTAGCCATGTTCAAAAGTGGGAATTCCGCGGTAAAGCAGGGAGTAAAGGCCACATTCAAAAGTGGGAATTCCATGGTAAAGCGGGAAGTAAATGTCGACTGAAGTATATGCGTGTAAAAAGTTGATGTGTTAGTTACTGTCTTTAACGTCCGCGTCTGTTGTCTGTGTGTTCATAATGGGATCTGAAGTATCTAAAGTGCGGTTGGAAGAGTCTTTAAAAGACCTGCTGAAAGCCAATGGAAATTCACTAAAAGCAAAAACTGCTCGGGCCTTTTTGAATACAGTGGAAAAGGCGGCTCCATGGTTCCTAGATGAAGGCTTGCTAAACATACCTCAATGGGACCACTTAGGGGAGGATTTGAAGAAACAGGACAATAAAACGCCTTTGCCACCTGTGTCCCTGGCAATATGGACCTTAGTCCGGGGATGACTGGTGGGGCCTAAACCCAAATATTAATCAGCTCTACAAGAGGGAGCATTGGCATTGGAGGAAGTGAAAGAGGATCGGTCTTCTCGTGCCTCAGAGGGGGGTAGTTCTAGTGAAGAGGAAGAAGAAATGTCAGGGCAGGAGTTAGGCCGTAAAATTCATTGCAACTTTGAACAGTTGAAACTATTGGCTCCAGCGACGCCTAGTGCCCTCCGCTGAGTGGGTGGTATTGCCTCAGGGCATGGCCAACAGCCCTACAATGTGCCAATTACATGTGGACCAAGTCCTGAAGGAGGTTAGAACACAATTTCCCCCGCTCATTGTGTATCATTATATGGATGATATTTTGCTGTGCCATAAAAAAGAACAATATATTGAGAAGGCCCTTTCCTTTCTTTTCAAACATTTTGAGAAATTCGGATTACACATAGCACCAGAAGAGGTCCAAATGACGCCCATTAAAGAGAATTTGGGAACTACGTTAGAGAATACTAAAGTCAGACCTTTAAAGATAACCCTGCGGACGGATCACCTAAACACGTTAAATGATTTTCAAAAATTGTTAAGAGATATCAATTGGATAAGGCCCTATCTAAAAACTCACTGATCAGGAATTGTCACCCTTATTTGAGACACTTAAAGGAGACCCTAACCTCACCTCTCTTCGTCAGTGGACTGAGGGGGCAAAAGAAGCCATCAGTCTGATCCAGAAAAGGCTAGAAGCTGCTCAGATAGACAGAAATGACTACTCCAAACCTTTGCTATTTTGTATCCTTGCCGAAAAACGAGCTCCCACTGCAGTTTTTTGGCAATCTGGCCCCATATCATGGGTTAGTTTGACCCACTCTCCAGGGAAGGTCTTGCCCTGGTACCCTAGTGCCATTGCACAAATTATACTTAAAGGGATTAAACTTAGTATAGCAGCATTTGGTAAACAAACAGATACTATAATGTCACCATATACGCAGGAACAAATAAAGTGCCTAGCAGCCTGTGATGATGACTGAGCCATTTTGATAACTATAACGTGCACTCAATTTGATAGTCACTACCCATCACATCCACGGCTATAGTTCAGTTTATCCAATCCAATCATATACCCTAGGATCACTCACCATAAACCCCTCAGTAACGTAAGGCTTATATTCACTGATGGATCTAAGCAAGGAGTAGGAGCTATAGTTACCAAAGAAGAGAGTTGGACCTTCCTATTTCAAAGCTCCTCTCCCCAAGAAACCGAGCTGCTCACAATGATAAAAGCATTTCAAATGTTTCATCAAGAACCCTTCAACCTTTTATCAGATAGTAGATATGTGGTGCAAGCTGTCTCTATCATTGAAAATGTGGGTTCTATTAATGCCAGGTCTACTATCTCTGAGGCATTACAAGAAATCCAAACATTAGTTTGGGACAGGAAGGCTCCATTTTATATTGGTCACATATGAGCTCATACAACCTTACCAGGCCCCCTGACAAAAAGTAATCGGTTAGCAGACTCCTTAACCAGAGGAGAATTTGTCTTTGCCATTGAGGACCCAGTGCAATAGGTGAGACATTATCATAAGCTGTTCCATGTGAATGCTTTAACTCTTTGCCTCAAATTTAACTTAACAAAAGCACAGGCATGGGACATAGTAGTCTCCTGCAGAAATTGCGTGACCTTACTACCTGCACCAGTCCTTGGGGGTTAATCCTAAGGGTTTGCCCAGAGCAGCTGGTGCGTGCAGCCTTGCCTCCGAACACCAGTCATGATGCTGAAGATGCTGAAGATAACTCTGGGGATGCTACACCTCCTGTGGCTGACTCAAGCCAGAAAGCTGTGGGCAGTGGTTAAAGCATGGCCATATCCTTTACCAGTGACTATCTCTTCTCTCATATTCCCTCCTCTCCCTTTGATGCATGGCAGGTCTGTAACTTGCTAGGAGCATGTACTGATATCTCAGCAGTCTCCATGTTAAATGGCAAATTCCTCAACTGTTTTATAAACAAAATGACTCTAGTACCTTTGAGGCAACAGTTAATGTGTCTTGTCCCAATAATATTACTTATCAGCCCACTCCCATATGCGTTTTGCCACCGTTCCTTTTCCTCGTAACAAATGCTAGCGAGCTGAATGATACGTTAATTGCAATCTTTCCCAGTGCTGGAATGTAACGGCCTTCAAGCTGGCTGTGATTATACATATCCCTACCCATGTTCCTATCCCAGTTTCCATTCCAGAGGACAAGTTACCGGTTGTGCTATCCGGAAAGAAGAGAGATTTTGGTATCACAGCCACCGTTGTGACAGCACTGGCTATATCTACAGCAGCTGCCACGGCAGCAGCAGTCTCACTTGCTACAACTATACCCACTGCAGAAGTTGTAAACACCCCTGCAGAAGGAACGGCGGCTGTCCTTCAAACAGTCTCAGATTAATGCACATCTGCAAGCAGGAATCCCGATTGTCAACCAGAGAATGGATTTGGTTCAAGAACAAGTGGACATATTGGGGGCCCTATTGGGACTGGGATGTATAGCACCCTTCCCGGCAATTTGTGTAACTCCCATAGCCTATACTAATATGAGTGACTTACAGAATGTCTCCTGACAGCTCTCCCAATACTTGCAGTGGGATTAGTCCGCAGAATTCCAAAACTACACTCAGCACCTGCTACTACGCATAACAAGGATAAAGAACACCAGAGATGAGCTGGCAACCCTCCCAGAGATAATCAAAACATTGCAAGATGTGTTAACCTTTATGAAACAAGCGGCTAGCGTAATTTGTCTGATGATAATCCTCGTAGTGGGCTTGATTCTGCTAGTAAGAAAACTGCAAATTTGGAGGCGACAGCAACATAGGCAATAGCAAGCCATGGTGCAGGACTTGTTTAGCCATCGAGGCTGGAACATCCCACCAAGTGTGGCTAAGTAAGCTGGATCGGTAGTCAATGACAGGTAAGATTGGTGGGGGAAATATACCAACCTAAGACAGGATGCAGATCATTGATATCTGCCGTCTGATGATGGGTAAGGATATTCCCCGCCACTGACAACCTAAGACAGGCACAATCCCTACCATAATAGAAAAAAAGGGAGATGTTTGAGGCAGGCCCCTGGCCAGGGCGGCCTCCGCCATTAAAAGATGGCACCTGGCTAGTTGCCAGGTTAGGATAGCGTCATGAGACTAAGCAGAATGCCCAAAGAGGAAGTAAACAGCATTGGTTGCTAGCAAAGTTGTTCGTTTAGGTGTGCAGCCTGATTCGCTCCCTCCTGTACCCTGCTCGCTGATTGGTCAGGTAAGCGTATATAAGTGTGTAGACTTGCGGAAATAAAGAGAGAGAAGATACATCTGAACTGGGGCTTCTTGTCGTCCTTGCGGGTTGAGGGTGATATTGAGGGATCCACAATTACCTGACGTTCTACTGAACTGAGTTAGTGCTGACAACTTCCGCAAGTAGCTGCCGTTTACCAAAAGAGCTTTTAATAATCTTGGAAGTTCTTCAGCATTGACAGAAGCACAGGAGAAACCTATGCCACGTGACGAATGCACTCCAACCTCCCATCCCAGTAACTGACAGGATACACTGACAAGTTGGCTGGCCTGGTCTCAGGATGTGGCAGGCAACTAAGGAAAGGTTGACTAGCCTGTCCACGAAGGTTCCACCTTTAATTCTCCCCAACCCCAGGAGCTAAATGGCAGAGTCTTCAGAAATAACATAAAGAATTAACTACCCCTTGCCCCCAAAAGAAAGGAGCATGCACGCTGCCCCAAAAGGCAAAGGTGTACCTTAACACTGTCTAGAACGAGTTTCTCATCACTGTGTAGTTTCACATTCTGCTCTGATTTCTCAAAACACTTGCCACTGGCCACAATTATTTCACTTTTCTGTATACTTGCTGAATTTCTCTTCTTCTCCACAGTATTCCAAACGCAATGAGAACAAGGACATTGTCTGTTTTTCCACCACTAGACACCAGAGCCCATTTCGTGGTATGCTCCAGAAAAACCTGTCAAATAAGAACAATTACCCAGGTAATTTACTGGAAGGTTACCAAGTAGACAGAAGATCAAGTCAGTATCAATAAATCACTAAGTCCAATGTAATAGCAAATACAAACAAAATTATCACCATTTTGGGATAAGGGCGATCTTAGAAGCCAAAAGGTTGGGTAAATTAGATGGCTCAGAAGACATGTAGTTTTTCCATGTATTTCATGGAGAAGGTTTATTAAAGACAAACACTACAGTAAAACCCATGTGCCCTAAGGAGCAAAACCACTGTGGTGGATGACCCCCAAACCACAGGCAAGAAGCCTTGCTCTACCCCAGGTTAGCTACACCCCAGCCCTGTTTTCTGGGAGTTGTTCTTTTTTTTTTTTTTAATCTGAAACTCATTACCTCAGAGAGATGCACTTTTGAGGCAAGATTCGAACTTTCATGTCTCGCTAAGGATGAATGTTTACCTCGAAAACTTCTAAAGTACTTCATGACTATCCAAGGGCTATTGAGTTGTTAGGCTACCTGAATTTGAGGAGAGAAATGTCCAAACTTACAACTTCAAAAAATGAGGGAGCTCCAGAAGAAAGAAAATGTTTTACAAACAAAACAGTGTACCAACTTTTCATGCAATATCCTGAGTACCAACTTTTTTTCCTTTTAAGACATAATTTTATGACACATCTAAAGTAAATTCCTCACTTCTCCCTGCAAAAGCTCTACAAACTTCTCAAGGAGATGGTGTGCAAATAAACTCGAGTTGACCCTAGAATCCCAATAAAATTGGGCACTGAAAAATATAAAAGTTCTAAATCCATGGGAATTACCCAACAGCAAATTTTACCAACTTTCTAGTGAGTGTCACATAAGCGGTAGCTGAGGGTTCAAATGCGGCACTATGATCAAAGAGGCACTAATCATCTCCTGCTGCAGCAGTAGCTTGGCCATCTCTGCTTCCAAAAAAGACATGATTGGATTCAGAGAAGCAGCAAGACTGAAGCAACGTACATCGAATCTAAAACCGAGTCTAAGAAGTTACTCTGCTCAACACTCAAGAACGTCCATTTCACAAAAGGCTTAAGTAAAGTTGTTCATTTGCAGGGGTAGCTCATCCTAAAAGCCGATGGCATCATCCTTCATGACACTGGCAAACCCTACTTTATCCGTCTCCTCTAATCACAGAGGAAAGGGACAGATTTTCCTCCCCACCCACAGCCACCTTCAATATACACCACTTTATTTCCTATGTTGAAAGGCTTAGGGTAGAGTTCTCTCAGCATGGTGGGGAGGCAACCTTCCTGGCCGGGAGCTGCAGACCCCTTCAGGCTCTTAAGTTGTATCACAGAACAAACAGGAGCCAACCACAGGATAGGATGGAAATCTTCCCAAACTGGTTTGTGGTAATGCTTGCACAAGTCTTTAAAACAACTGAAATTCAATGAATCGTGCACTTAGCATGAGTGACTTCGACAAGATGGAAATCATACCTCCATGAAACTACACAATAATCACCAGCCAGGGGCAGACTGCGATGGCACAGTTAGAAAAAGGAGTGTATCCAAGACCCAAAGAGACCCTCCACATGACTGACACACCCAATATACATCTCTGTTGCTCCCTGAACCTCCGAGGATCCTGTTCAGTATTTCCTCCTGCTTCCCTTCACATGTTCCTCTGGCACATCTGACCTCCTTCCCATTCTGCTCCAGAGCAGACCTTATGAATCCCTTCTACGAATCCACCTGGAGTATTCAACACATAAAGCACACCTGGAAATAACAATGAAAAGTTGGCAGGGGATCTTGTAGAAATCGATTCCTTTTTTCAGAAGAAATGGGAAGGAAAAGTAGGCATTCGAATTGACTCCCCTAGCCAGACTGCTCTCATCTCCCACACAGCACCTTAATTATACCTGTCTCTGAGGCGGTAAAACTTGATTCTGCTCATCCTAGTGCCTTTCTAACCAACTCCTTCCCCACCCCTCATCAATATCTTGACCAGTACCTTTCACGTCCTAGGAATTTCATAAATGCTCTTTGGGGAAGTTATTATTCTCCTCACCCAATTAAGTGACACCTGTTCTATCCTCAAAGGTTAAATACAGTTCTGTGTCCTACTGGACCTACCACTCATCAAACTCTGACTTCCTTCCTAGACTTGGTGGATTATGGCAATAAAGACCAAAATGATGAACAAACTCCTAAATGACCATGGGTTAGACCACCGGAGAGGCTGATGTCATAATACGAATATGAAATAAGCTCAGAGCTATAAAACCTAACTTCTACACGAGCCAACAGGTTAACGTATCCCTTTTAAGATTTTTTTAAAGATTATTTATTTATTAATTTGACACAGAGAGAGATCACAAGTAGGCAGAGAGGCAGGCAGAGAGAGAGGAAGGGAAGCAGGCCCCCTGCTGAGCAGAGAGCCCCATGTGGGACTCAATCCCAGGACCCTGAGATTGTGACCTGAGCCGAAGGCAGTGGCTTAACCCACTAGCCACCCAGGCGCACCCCTTTTAAGATATTTACAGGTTGTTCTAAAATCCCAAATTCTTACCTCCTCCTCAGCATCCAAACCCAACAAGTTTTCTACTGTCATCAATACCAATATTCAAGACAAAAAGTATGAAATCTTTGCAGTACCAAAAAAGAATTACAAGAAAAAGACCCAGGAAGATCACAGAGCAGTATCTAGGATGGC
The DNA here is from genome assembly GCF_964662115.1 of Mustela nivalis. Taxonomy (NCBI): domain Eukaryota; kingdom Metazoa; phylum Chordata; class Mammalia; order Carnivora; family Mustelidae; genus Mustela; species Mustela nivalis. Next base: position 14,442 of record NW_028135712.1, on the reverse strand, counting down.
AGGGAAATTAACCAACTGTTTCTATACCTCATGACACCTGGATGAAGACCTTTTGAAAGTCCCCTTCCCACAGGAATCCCATTTCTAGCCTAAGAAAGCCCAAATGGGGTATGCTTTCCAATTAAAGATGGCTTCAAGAATGTTTCTCCAACACCTAAACACTGACAATAACCAAGTGGTGAAAAAATAATGAATACTGTTATGCTGAAAATAAAGAAATTAATTAAAAAAAAGATGAAACAAAAAGGCCACAGAAAGTTGGTGCCACTTTTCAGAGTGTTAAGTCCTCTGATCTTGGAAATATGAGTTCAAATCCCACTCAAGCAGAGACTTCAAAAAATTACACGAAAACCCTTAAAGAGAAGAGAGAAGTCCCCTTTCCTAAAACAGTCTGACTTCAGTAATCTCCTAGATTCACTAAAAATCAGAATATCACTCTCAACATCTGTAACTCTGGAACAAACTTCGAACATTTCTATGGCTTTTAAAATCAAAACCTCTCACGTGCTTCCAAAATTTGGTAAATCAGATTTTTTGTAAGAAACATGTAGAAACTGAAATGCATTTCATTAGAAGATAATTATTCCCTGCAATAAATACATCAGTATAAACTTGAATTTGGTTTTGGTCTTCACTGGTAAATTTGTCAAGTTCTTAAGCGTTTCCTAGCCATTTACTTGAACATCATCTAAGGGAACACTCAAAGCAGTACCACAATAAAGAGGTTTGGCCTCTGCAGGATTCTACATGAAAAAAAAAAAAAAACAGGTCACATAAATTAATCACAATCACACTGCTTTAAATAACATTTCTAAACTTTCATGTCATTTGATGGAACTCCCTGTTTCGGAGAGCGAAACAAAATCTATTCAGCTTTTTCTTTTCTTTTTTAAAAAGATTTTATTTATCTGACAGACAGAGATCACAAGTAGGCAGAGAGGCAGGCAGAGAGAGAGGAGGAAGCTGGCTCCCTGCTAAGCAGAGAGCCCAATGCAGGGATGGATCCCAGGACACCAGGACCATGACCCCAGCTGTGCAAGGTAGCATGGTCCAGGCCCAGCTGTTGCGGGGTGCCAGTGGGGGCGCCCTGTCCACTCCCCAATCCCTGTTTCGGTCCCTGGAAAGAGTGAGTGGGTGGTGGGCCAAGCCATGGTTCCAGCCCAGGAATCCTAGGAAATTGCTATGGCTCACCAGCACCTGTGTTTTGCTGTTTCTCCCCACTTTTCTCCTGCTCCAGGTCCCCACTCCTAACTCCTCCTAAAGCCAAAAGGATCAACAAAACTGCCACAGACAAAGGCTTTTGGGATTGGAGCGTCTCCACCTTCAGAAGCTGCGCTGAAGCCTTAAAATGCAGTACCTGCAATGTGAGGGAAGCCACTTCCACCAGATACTTGAAGATCTGGGTTAGCTTTGGCAGAAGGACTTTTGTTGCTTAAGGTTTGGGAGAGGGTGGAGCACTATCCTTGAGGCCCTCTTTCCAACTTGTTGAGGATGGCTTTTTTGCATTTGGGGGTGGTTGATGTGTGGTTTTGTTTGTGTGTATTTCGGCGCCACAGCCTCTCCCTGTACCTGGATCTGCGTTTTAGCAGCAGGAGCCTCCCCACACCCCGGGTGGCCCTGGAGCCTAGCAGTCCCTGGCCCACAGCAAGCCCCCAGCCCTCCCTCCCTTCCAACCGCTGAGCTCTGAGCAGGTACCTGGTCAGTGATATGCTGTACCCCCACCCACCCACCCCCGCCCCAAGCGGGAAGTGGAACTGCTGGGAGGAAAAACGCAGTCCCCCTCCCTTCCCCGAGCCCTTCAATGGCCCAACCTCAGCTGGACCTCAGCCCCTGGGCCTCAAGCTCCCAGGCCACCTCTGCTTGCACCACTGCAGCTGCCAGTCTCCCTGCCAGTCTCCCTCCAACCTGCACCGCCTTCTCCAAGTGACTGAGGAGGGGCAGGGCCAGGCGCTGCACTGAGGCGTGCAGTGGCGTGGCATGGCATGGCGTGGTGTGCTGTGACATGTGTCAAGCTGTCGGTGCGCCTGCCTGGGTGGGTGTGCTAGCTCGGGGCGCGCGGGATTGCTGGTGACCTGGGGGCCTGGTGAGGTGGAGCCTGGGAGCCCCACAAGCAGCGATGGACTCTGGACCTCTCGTGTGCCCCTTAGGGGCTGCATTTTCAGTGCCTGAGTTTTGTCATCATGGGTCTTTTAAGTATGAGTTTGCCTGAGTATGTATGACTTTTGTGATTATGTCAAATTTATTCCTAAATCATTTAAGGTTTGATGTTTTTTTATACTGGGATTGTTCTTACAATCCCAGGATTACTCACCCCGGGCCTGGGATTGTTCTTAATCTCTTAATCTCATTTTTGCGCTGCTCAATTTTGGTGAATAAGACTACAACTTGTCTTGAGTACTGATCCTGCATCGTGGAACTATGCTGGACATACTGAGGTCTAATGGCAATTTTGCGGATTAATTTTGTTCTACAGAAGAATTCTCCAGAAGAATTTTTTTCTATACTATCTTCTGAAAAAAAAAAAAAAGACATTTTCACTTCTTCCACTCTTATTCATACTCCTATTATTCCGTTTTCTTGCTAAATACCCAAGACAGAATTTCCAAGAAAATGTTGAATAAAAGTGGCAATTACAGGCTTTTTTTCTTATTCCTGACCTTAGGGAGGAACCATCTAGCCTTTTACCATTGAATATGTAAGTGTGGGTTTTCACATACATCTTTTTATTACGTTAAGAAAATTCTCTTTTATTCAGTTGACAGATTATTATCACCAAATGGTGTTGACATTTAACCACTTTTTTCTTCTATATTTATGGAGGTAATCATGTGGCTTACCCTTTATTAATTTAATATGGTATATTAATTACAGTGATGAAATGTAATTTTATTTATTTATTTATTTAAAAGAGAGAGAGAGAGAGAGAGACAATGAGAGAGGGAACACAAGCAGGGGAAGTTGGAGAGGGAGAAACAGGCCCTCTGCCGAGCTGGGAGCCTTATGCAGGGCTTGATCCCAAGACCCTGGGATCATGACCTGAGCTGAAGGCAGATGTCCAATGACTGGGCAACCAAGGTGCCCCTAAATATCACATTTTGAGCAAACTTTGCATCCCTGAGATAAATTCTCTTTGGCCATAGCATTTTATGAGTTGCTGAATTCAGTTTACTAGCATTAGTATTGAAGACTTTTGTGTCTACAGTTCTACGAGATATTGGTCTATAATTTCATTTTCTTGAGTTATCTTTACCTGGTTTTGGGATCTGGCTAATACGGACTCTCACAGAATGAATGCGAAGTGTTCTCTCCACTTCTACTTTTTGAATGATTTTTGAATCTTCCTTAAATGTTTTCACAGAATTCACCAATGTGCATTATGGTCCCAGATTTTTCTTTATGGAAAGTTTGGATTATCTGTTCGATTATATTACTTGTTTAAGTTCCATTCAGATTGTCTACTTTGGGGTTAAGATTAAGGAATTTGAGGGACGCCTGGGTGGCTCAGTGTGTTAGGCCGCTGCCTTTGGCTCAGGTCATGATCTCAGGGTCCTGGGATCGAGTCCTGCATCGGGTTCTCTGCTCAGCAGGGAGCCTGCTTCCTTCTTTCTCCCTCTCTGCCTGCCTCTCAGTGTACTCGTAATTTCTCTCTGTCAGGTAAATAAATAAAATCTTTAAAAAAAAATTAAGGAATTTGAGTCTATCTAGGAACCTGCCAAATTTCTTTAGTTTTCTAATTTATTAGCATGCAATTGCTCCTCGTATTGCAATTTAATTCTTTTTATTTCTATAAGGCTAATAGGAATGCTTCTCTTTCATTCCCGATTTTTTCATAATTTGGTATTTTTATCTTATTTTTGGTAAGAATAGCCAAAAAATTGTCAATTGCTCATCTCTTTAAAGAATTAGCTTTTGGGGCACCTGGGTAGCTCAGTGGGTTATAGCCTCTGCCTTTAGCTCAGGTCATGATCTCAGGGTCCTGGTATCAAGCCCCTGATCAGACTCTCTGCTCAGCAGGGAGCCTGCTTCCCTTCCTCTCTCTCTGCCTGCCTCCTGCCTACTTGTGATCTGTCTCTGTCAAACAAATAATATAATAAAATATTTTTTAAAAAAAAAGAATTAGCTTGGGCGCCTGGGTGGCTCAGTGGGTTAAAGCCTCTGCCTTCAGCTCAGGTCATGATCCCAGGGTCCTGGGATCGAGCCCCGCATCGGGCTCTCCACTTCTCGGGGAGCCTGCTTCCTCCTCTCTCTGCCTTCCTCTCTCTCTGCCTACTTGTGATCTCTGTCTGTCAAATAAAAAAAAAAAAAGAATTAGCTTTTGTATATATTGATTTTCTCTGTTGTGTCTTATTTTCATTTATATCTGATCTCATCTTTCAAAATTTCTTTCCTTTTGCTTGCCTTTTAACTCATTCTTCCTTTATCATGTTTTTATTTTTATTTCTTTATTTGAGAGACTGTAAGAGTGAGTGAGAAGGGAAGAGCAGAGGGACAAAAGCAGTCCTCACTGAGTACAGAGCCCAACATGGGGCTCGACCCCACAGCCCTGAGATCATGACCTGAGCCAAAACCAAGAATTGGTCAGCTAACCAACTGAGCCACCTATAAGCCCCTAATTTGTTTTTCATTTTGTCATTTCTTAAGATGATAGGTTATGAAAGTAACACTTTCTTCCTTTTTAAATATATGTTTAAAATCCTAAGTTTCCCTCAAAAAAAAAAAAACTTAACTGTATCCCATAAGACTTTGTATTTTTTATTTTCACTTTCAAGAGATGATCAAGTGACCAATTTTTGGCTTTCATTCATCTCAAGGTATTTTCTAACTTCTACCGTGATTTCTTTTTTTGACTCATGTCTTATTTAGGAGTGTGTTATTTATTTTCCACATACTTGTGAATTTTCTGTTTCCTTTTGTAAACCACTTTTATTTTATTGCATGGAGTTAGAGACCATACATTGAGTGACTTTAGTTCTTCAACATGTATACTACATATATAGGTCTTTTGGTTTTTCAGACTGGATAATCTCAATTGATCTCTATTTATATTCCCTGATTATTTCATCTATTACACCACTGAGCTCATCTGCAGAATATTTTATTTCAGTTATAATGCAACTTTCATTTCATTCTAATTTTATTTTTATTATATTCTTGATTTGGTGTGGCACCATTCTTGTACTTCCTGTGTATTCTTTTTTTTTTAAGAGTTTATTTATTTATTTGACAGACAGAGATTATAAGTAGGCAGAGAGGCAGGCAGAAAGAGAGAGAGGAGGAAGCAGGTTCCCTGCTGAGCAGAGAGCCCAGTGCTGGGCTAGATCCCAGGACCCTGGGATCATGACCTGAGCCAAAGGCAGAGGCTTTAACCCACTAAGCCACCCAGGCCCCCCAGTGTATTCTTTAAACATGGTTTTTCTTCAGTTCTTTAACATATGGATACAGAAGAATGACAGTTGTTGTCCACATCTTTATCCATTCAACCTATATCTGGAGTTCTTGGGAAATGGCTGTAATTGATTGTATTTTGTTTTTTGTTTTCCTAGTGTATAGATAGCTATAATTCCCTTCTGCTGGAGTATTGTGCAATTTCTTGAGAAAATTAAGGTTTAAATTATATAATGTGGTAACTATAGAAAGTAGATCCTCCCCCTGGGTTTTCAAAGGTAGCCTAAACATCAAGGCCAGATCTCCTGAGACTACATTTCACTCTGTTTCCCCCCTCCATACACATATTTGCACACTTCATCTGACTGTATTTTAATTATTAAACTTGGTAGTGGAAAGCATATGTCTATTTACTTATTTACTGCTGTTTAATTTTGATGTTATTTTCTAATTATACCATGATTCTCTTTTAGCTGCTACTCCATGGAGTGTGCATCAAGAATGCAACAAAATTCTATTGGCTTTCTTACCACAAATGTTGTTTTTCATTTCACAAATGAAATGTGAAATTTTCACAAATGTAGGCTTTCATTGGACTTGAGCTCCCCAATACACTCAAATCAAGAAAGATTATTAAATACATAGAAAAATGGGGATTCAAATTGTATCATGCTTTCTGCCTATGCATAATAGGCATGTGATGTAAAACGGATATCGAGACAAAAGATTGAGCTTGGTTTTTAATCGTTGCACCTAAACACTGTCAGACTGCAGACAAATCAATCATTATGTTCTTATTTGTAAACTGGGAATAACATCGACTCTACTTAATACTTTAATATTTATGTATTTTTACAACAACTGTTACATATTTCTACATAAACGTTATAAAATGCATTTTATTGCGATAAAATGTGTATATTTTCTCATGTACCTACCTAGTTAATATATAATAGATAGGGTTATAAATTACTTTCCCAAGGTTACACTCTCTTAAATTCTGTATCTGAAAATCAACCTTTTCTTTTTTTGTTTTTTTTTTCCATATGAAACTATGCAAATTTATTACACAGATGTTCTTAGCTCTATTCACAATGCCACAAACTGGAAAACTACATATATAAACAAGTATATGCATACATAAGCACATATGTATATATATACATGTATACACAATGGAATAATTTTTTTAAATCTATTTCTTATTTATTTTCAGCATAACATTATTCATTATTTTTTCACCACACCCAGTGCTCCATGCAGTACATGCGCTCTCTAAAACCAACCACCTGGTTCCCCCAACCTCCCACCCTCCCTGTCCCTTCAAACCCCTCAGATTGTTTTTCAAAGTCTATAGGCTCTCATGGTTTAACTCCCTTCCAATTTCCCCCAACTCCCTTCTCCTCTCTATCTCTCCATGTCCTGCATGCTATTTGTTATGCTCCACAAATACGTGAAACCATATGATAATTGACTCTCTCTGCTTGACTTATTTCACTCAGCATAATCTCTTCCAGTCCCTTCCATGTTGCTACAAAAGCAGCCACTCTGGAAAACAGCATGGAGGTTCCTCAGAATGTTGAAAATAGAACTGCCCTATGACCCAGCAATTGCACTATTGGGTATTTACCCTAAAGATACAAATGTAGTGATCCAAAGGGGCACATGCACCCGAATGTTTATAGCAGCAATGTCCACAATAGCCAAACTATGGAAAGAACCTAGATGTCCATCAACAGATGAATGGATCAAGAAGATGTGGTATATATATACAATGGAATACTATGCAGCCATCAAAAGAAATGAAATCTTGCCATTTGCGACGAAATGGATGGAACTAGAGCGTATCATGCTTAGCGAAATAAGTCAAGCAGAGAAAGACAACTATCATATGATCTCCCTGATATGAGGAAGTGGTGATGCAACATGGAGGCTTAAGTGGGTAGGAGAAGAATAAATGAAACAAGATGGGATTGGGAGGGAGACAAACCATAAGTGACTCTTAATCTCACAAAACAAACTGAGGGTTGCTGGGGGGAGGGCGTTTGGGAGAAGGGGGTGGGATTATGGACATTGGGGAGGGTATGTGCTTTGGTGAGTGCTGTGAAGTGTGTAAACCTGGTGATTCACAGACCTGTACCCCTGGGGATAAAAATATATGTTTATAAAAAATAAAAAATTAAAAAAAAAAAAGCAGCAGCACCAGGTTTAAGAAGATTGACTCCACTTTAAAAGAAGTTCTCAGGGTAAAACGCTACCAAACAGCATCACATGCTGTGGAGAAGTCATCTGTGAAAGAAGAGTCGATGAATGTGGCAAATGTCATTGTTGCCTTATTTGAAGAAATTATCACAGTCACCCCAGCCTTCAGCATTGAGGCAAAACCCTCCACCAGCAAAACAATGACTACTTGCTGAAAGCTCAAATGCGGTTAGCATTATTTTAGCGATAAAAACATTATAATTAAGTACGTACATTGTGTTTTAGACACGATGTTGTACACTTAATGGACGACAGAATGGTGTGAACATAACTTGTACACGCACTGGAAAACCAAAAAATTCATTTGACTTGCTTTATTGAGATATTCGCTTTATTGCAGTGGTCTGGAAACAAATCTGTAGTATCTTTGAGGTATGCCTGTATAGTTCATTGATTTTTGGTAAAGATATCAGGGCAATTTAGTGGAATAAAAGAACTATTTCCACAAAGGGTACTGGCACAAACAGATAACTGCATGGGGAAAGATTAACTTCCTCCTCATACTAGACAAAAATTCAATTTGTACTGGATCAAAGACATTGTAAATGTAAATGCCCAAACCATACAGTTCTAAACTTCTAGGAGAATACTTATGAGAAAATCCTCAGGTCTTGAAGTAGGCAAAGATTTCTCAGTGAAGGCCTTATACATACAAACCATGAAAAGTCTCTGAACTGGACTTCACCAAAATTTTAAATGTCTTTTTATCGGAAGACATCATTAAGAGAAAGAAAGGCAAACCACATACTGGGAAAAGGTATTTGTATATCTGACATATATCTGACAAAATGCTCGTAGTATATCTACTGTGTATTTATATCTATCTATCATCTATCTATCTATCTATCTATCACTAATCATCTCCTACAATTCAATAAAATAGAATACCTAAAAAGATGAACCAAAACTTGAAAAGACACTTCATTAAAAATATATATTTGAATAACAAAAAAAAAAAAAGTTGGGTATTCGTCCTTTCTGATGGAGGCACAATACTCCATAGTGTATATGGACCACATCTTCCTTATCCATTCGCCCGTTGAAGGGCATCTTGGTTCTTTTCACAGTTTGGCGACCGTGGTCATTGCTGCTATAAACATTGGGGTACAGATGGCCCTTCTTTTCACGCCATCTGTACCTTTAGGGTAAATACCCAGGAGTGCAATGGCCGGGTCATAGGGAAGTTCTATTTTTAATGTCTTGAGGAATCTCCACACTGTTGGCCAAAGAGGCTGCACCAACTTGCATTCCCACCAACAGTGGAAGAGGGTTCCCCTTTCTCCACATCTCCTCCAACACATGTTGTTTCCTCTCTTGCTAATTTTGGCCATTCTAACTGGTGTAAGGTGATATCTCAATGTGGTTTTCATTTGAATCTCCCTGAGGGCTAGTGATGAACAATTTTTCATGTGTCTGATGGCCATTTATATGTCTTCATTGGACATGTGTCTGCTTTGCACCCAACAGGAAATACACACAACCAAAACCACACATCAACCACCCGAAAATGCAAAGAAGCCATCCTCAACAAGTTGGAAAGAGGGCCTCAAGGATAGCCCTCCACTCCTGCCCACACCTTAAACAACAAAAGTCCTTCCACCAAAGCTAACCCAGATCTTCAAGTACCTGGTGGAGGTGCCTTCCCTCACATCGCAGATGCTGCCTATCAAGGCTTCAGCACAGCTTCTGAAGGTGCAGATGCTCTAAGCCCAAAAGCCTTTCTCTGCAGCAGGTTCCCTGGTCTTTCTGGCCTTCTGAGGAGTGAGGAGTGGGGGAAAGGGGAGGGAAGAGACAGGGATACCTTAAAAAGGAGGAGAAACAGCAAAACACAGGCACTGGTGAGCCCTCGCAATTTCCCAGGCATCCAGTGCTTCAAACTTGGTTCAGAGACCGACCACCCACCCACCCATTCCAGGGACTGAAACAGGGACCGGGAGTGCACAGGGCGCCCCCATGCGCACCTCACAACCTCTGTGCCCAGACCAAGCTGCCTCCCACAGGCAGCGGAGATGGCAGAGGCCTGAGAGAGGCCAAGGCAGGCATAGGGAGCGGCGGACTTGTGGACTGCAGCGTGGGGCTGGGGGGGGGATGCAGCAGGGGAGACATTGGTCAGATCTGGAAGGAGCATGTAGAGGCAGGCAGAGGCCTGTGGCAGGGAATGGGCCAGCTCCTTCCCTCTGCCCTCCCAGGCTGGTTCCCTCCCCTCCTCCCTACCTGGGTAAATCTCCCTTTGCCTGGGAGGAATGGCCATGGCGGTGGCAGCGGCGGAGGGCCACTGAGGAGGAGCTGCCAGGGCTGCTGCACTCAGAGCCGCCAGCCTCCAGCGGGAGCGATGGCGCCCACTGCTGCCACAGCCTCCCTCAGCCCCAGGAGCTCCATTTTAGCAGCGCGGGCCTCCCTCTGCCCTGGGTTGCCACGGAAACTTGTCTTTGCCAGCTCCCTCTAGCCCCCAGACCTCCCTCCTCTTCCACCCTCTCAGCTCAGAGCAGGTACCTGGTCGGGCTCTCCTTATCGCACAAGGACGAGGGTGGGCTGTACCCCCGCACGCCCCCTCCCAAAGCCCAAAGTGGCACCACTGGAAGGAAAATGCCATCCACGAAGTCCTCCCAAACCCGGCCCCCCTCCCTTCTCGGCGCCAGTCCTCAACCCTACCTCTGCCCTTCCTCAGTTGCTGGCCCTGGAGCTCCCGCTGCCGCCATTTGCACAGCCCCCGCCGCTGCTCCGCCGCCGCCATCTGCGTTGCTGCCATCTGCGCCGCAGCCGCCACTTGAGTCGCCAACACCGCTAGTGCAGCCCAAGCAGTCTGCGCCGACGCCGCTATGTGCTCCACCGCTGCTACCGCCGCCGCCGCTTGAGCCTTGGATGGCCAAGCGGTCGCCGCTGGTGCAGGCCAGCTGTCTGAGCCAGTGCTGCTTGCACCGCTAACACCGTCGTCTGTGTCGCCGCCCCTTCCGCCGCCAACACTGCCGGCGCCGCCGCCCATGCCGCTTGTTCCGTCGAAGCCACCACCGTCTGCACCGCCGCTTGCGCCGCCGAAGCCGCAGTCTGCACCGTCGCTGCTACCGCCGCCGCTGAAGCCGCTGCCGTCTGCACCGTCGCCATTGTGCGCCGAGGCCGCTTGCACCGTTGACGCCGTCTTCGGAGCCGTTGCTGGTTCCGCCGCTGAAATCGTCTGCGCCGCCACCGACGCCGCTTGTGCCGCCGCTGAAGCCGCTGCCACTGCTATCCACGCCGACGCCGCCGCTTATGCCGCTGCCGCCACCGCTTGAGCTCTGGACGCATTCGGAGCCGAAGCCGCTTTTGCAGCTGAAGTCATCTACACCCACGCCTCTTGGCGACCTCGAGGCCACTGTCTGCGGCGCCACTGCTTCCCCCGCTGAGGCCGCCTGTGCCTCTGACGCTGCCGCTTCCGCCGCCGCCGCTTCCGCCGCCGCCACCATCTGCGCCGCCAGCGGCGTCAGCCCCCATAGCGGCGATGGCGCAGCCGGGGCATCGGCGGCCTAAGCGGCGTCTGAGGCGGTGCAGAGTGCGTTGGCCGGAGAAGAGGCGCCGGCGTCGCCAAACAGGCAGGGACGGCGTTGGCGTCGGCGGCGCAAGCGGCCTGGGCTGTACAAGCGGCGTCGGGATCCAAGTGGCGGCGGCGGAGCAGCGCAGACGATAGCGGCGGCGGCGGCAGAGTCGGCGGCGGAATCGGTAACAGCGGCGGTGCAGACAGCGGCGTTGGCGGCGGTGCCAAGGGTGGTGGCTTGGTGGCGGCGGCATTGGCTGCGGCGCGGGCGGAAGCAGCTGCGGCGCAGACGACTGCGTCGGCGGTTCAGGCGGCCTCGGGGCAGACAGCGGCGTCGGTGCACAAGGCGGCGGCTTCGGCGGCGGCGGCAGAGTCGGTGGCGGCGGCGGTAGCAGCGTCGGTGCAGACAGCGGGGTCGACGGTGCAAGCGGGGCGGTGCAGAGGGCGGTGGCTCCCGCGGCACAAGCGACATCGGCGGCGGCGCAGGCGGTGTCGGCGGCGGAAGCGGCGGTGCAAGCGGCGTGGGCGCAGACAGCGTCGGCTACACAAGTGGCAAAGGCTTAGGCGTCGAGGGCTCAAGAGGCGACGGCGGCGGCAGCATAAGCGCTGTTGGCGGCCGTAACCGAGGTGGTGCGGAAAGCGGGGTTGGCAGCGCATGCGGCGGCGGTGCAAATGGAGGTGGCTTCCGCGGCGGCGGCACAAAGGGCGGTGGCGGCGGCGCAGGCAGTGTTGGCGGCGGCAGCGGCGGCGGCACAGACGACGGTGTGGGCGGTGCAAGCGGCATTGGCGCAGACAGCTGGGCTGCACAAGCGGCAACCGCTTGGGCGTTTTCAGCTCCAGCGGCGGCGGCGGCCGCGGTAGCAGCGGTGGAGCAGACAGCGGCCTCGGTGCAGACTGCGTCAGCTGCACAAGCGGTGTTGGCGACTCAAGCGGCGGGTGCGGCGCAGATGGCAGCAACGGAGATGGCGGTGGCGGCGAAGCGGCGGCGGGGGCCAAGCAAGCGGCGGCAGCGGCAGTTCCAGCGAGGGCCAGCAACTGAGGAAGGGCAGAGGTAGGCTTGAGGATTGGCGCCGAGAAGGGAGGGGGCAGGTTTGGGAGGGATTCCTGGGTGGCATTTCTCCTTGCAGTGGCGCCACTTTGGGCTTTGGGGGGGGGGGACGGGCAGCGGTACAGTCCACCCTTGTCCTTGCGAGATAAGGAGAGCCCGACCAGGTACCTGCTCTGAGCTGAGAGGGTGGAAGGGGAGGGAGGGCTGGGTGCGAGAGGGGGCAGGCAACAACCAGTCTCCGTGGCTACTCAGGGCCAAGGGAGGCGCGCGCTGCTAAAATGGAGATCCTCGGGGCTGGGGGAGGCTGTGGTGTCAGCGGGCGCGGTCGCTCCCGCGAGGGGCTGGCTGCTCTGGTGCAGCAGCCCTGGCGCCGGCTCCTAAGCGGCCTTCATCCGCCGACACCGCCAAGGCCATTCCTCCCAGGCAAAGGGAGATTTACCCAGGTGAGGAGGGAGGGAGGGAGGGCGCCAGCCTTGGAGCAGGGAGTGAAGGAGCCGGCCCACTCCCCGCCACTGGCCTCTTGCTGCCTCTGCGTGCCCCGTCCAGATCCAGCCAGCATCTCCTCTGCTGCCCCCGCCCCCAGCCCCATGCTGCAGTCCACAAGTCAGCCCGCTCCCCGCGCCCACCACGGCCTCTCTTGGGCCTTGGCCATCTCCTAAGCCTGATCGAGGTAGCAAGGTCTGGGCCCTCAGGTTGCGGGGTGCCCTTGGGGGCGCCCGGTGCACTCCCCGGTCCCTGCTTTGGTCCCTGAAAAGGGTATGTGGGTGGTCTCCGAGCCAAGTTTGCAGCACTGGATGCCTGGGAAATTGCGAGGGCTCACCAGTGCCTGCGTTTTGCTGTTTCTCCTCCTTTTTAACTGGATCCCTGTCTCTTCCCTCCCCTTTCCCCCACTCCTCACTCCTCAGAAGGCCAGAAAGACCAGGGAACCTGCTGCAGAGAAAGGCTTTTGGGGTTAGAGCATCTGCACCTTCAGAAGCTGTGCTGAAGCCTTGATAGGCAGCATCTGCGATGTGAGGGATAGGCACCTCCACCAGGTACATGAAGATCTGGGTTAGTTTTGGTGGAAGGACTTTTGTTGCTTAAGGTGTGGGAGAGGGTGGAGGGCTATCCTTGAGGTCCTCTTTCCAATTTGTTGAGGATGGCTTTTTTGCATTTGCAGGTGGTTGATGTGTGGTTTTGGTTGTGTGTATTTCTTGTTCGGTGCAAAGGGGTCCTATTCACAGCATGACTTGAGGGAGGACATTTGTCCAAGTTTTTGTCTCATTTCTAACGGGCTGGATTGGTTTGACACTTGTATCCATTGGGTTATTGGTATGGATGGGCTCAAAAAGAGAGGAAGCAGGGATTTTTCTGTGGATTGGAGGAGTTTAGCCGTTTTCTTTTGACCATGTGTAGAGTGGTTTTAATTTGCCTGTCCTGAATTACGTTTTCTTCTCCTGAGCGATTTGGTGGTGGTGGTACAGTTATGCTGGTTGTTGTGCTTTTCCTGTTTTGAGCGGCAAATGTCTGTTCCTTTCTTGTGTTTGAAGATAAACGTTGGGGTTGGATAAAGAAAGTGTAATTTTTTGGAAAGCTGAACTGTCAGTTTGTGTTTCTTTGTTTTCTGATGATCTCTGAAGTGGGGTATTGGGTGTCTTTCTAGACAGCATTAAGGTACACATTTGTCTTTTTGGGCAGCACACAATCTCCTTTCTCTTAGGGCAAGGGGTAGTTACTTCTGTAGGTTATTACTGTAGGCTTTGCCGTTTTGCTCATTGGGTTGTGGATAATGTAAAGTTGAGACCTTTGTGTAGAGGCTAGTCTGCTTTTCCTTAGTTGCCTGCCATTTTCTGAGGCCAGGCCAGCTAACTTGTCAGTGTATGCTGTTAGTTGCTGGGATGGGAGGTTCATCCTGTGCTTCAGTCAATGCTGAAGAAATTCCAAGATGAATAAAAACAATTTTGGTAGGGATGCCTGGGTGGCTCAGTGGGTTAAGCCACTGCTTTCGGCTCAGGTCATGATCCTTGGGTCCTGGGATGGAGTGCCTCTCTCTCCAACTCTGCCTGCCTCTCTGCCTGCTTGTGTGCTTTTTCTCTTTCTTTATGACCAAAAAAACCAAAACCAAAACCAAAAACAAAACTATTTTCGTAAATGGCAGCTGGGTGAGGAAGTTGTCAACACTAACTCAGTTCGTTAGAACTTCAGGTAATAGTGGATCCCTGGATGTCTCCTCTGCAGTCTGAACTGAAACATGCTGTAT